>NC_056435.1:69474319-69586819 GCF_018296145.1 Oncorhynchus tshawytscha
TCAGTACACATAACCAGTAGGTCACATGTCAGTACATACACAAGTAGGTCAAGTAGGTCACATATCAGTACATACACACAACCAGTAGGTAACATGTCAGTACATACACACAACCAGTAGGTCACATGTCAGTACACACAACCAGTAGGTCACATGTCAGTACACACAACCAGTAGGTAACATGTCAGTACACACAACCAGTAGGTCACATGTTAGTACATACACAAGTAGGTCAAGTAGGTCACATGTCAGTACATACACACAACCAGTAGGTAACATGTCAGTACATAAACACAACCAGTAGGTCACATGTCAGTACATACACACAACCAGTAGGTAACATGTCAGTACATACACACAACCAGTAGGTAACATGTCAGTACATACACACAACCAGTAGGTAACATGTCAGTACATACACACAACCAGTAGGTCACATGTCAGTACACACAACCAGTAGTTAACATGTCAGTACATACACACAGCCAGTATGTCACATGTCTGTAAATATACACAGCAAGTAGGTCACATGTCAGTACACATAACCAGTAGGTCACATGTCAGTGCATACACAAGTAGGTCAAGTAGTTAACATGTCAGCACATAAACACAACCAGTAGGTAACATGTTAGTACATACACACAACCAGTAGGTAACATGTCAGTACATACACACAACAAGTAGGTCACATGTCAGTACATACACACAACCAGTAGGTCACATGTTAGTACACACAACCAGTAGGTCACATGTCAGTAAATACACACAACCAGTGGGTCACATGTCAGTACATACACACAACCAGTGGGTCACATGTCAGTACATACACACAACCAGTAGTTAACATGCAGTACACACAACCAGTACGTCACATGTCAGTACATACACAAGTAGGTCACATGTCAGTACATACACACAACCAGTAGGTAACATGTCAGTACATAAACACAACCAGTAGGTCACATGTCAGTACATACACACAACCAGTAGGTAACATGTCAGTGCACACAACCAGTAGGTTACATGTCAGTACATACACACAACCAGTGGGTCACATGTCAGTACATACACACAACCAGTAGTTAACATGTCAGTACACACAACTAGTAGGTCACATGTCAGTACATACACACAACCAGTAGGTAACATGTCAGTACATAAACACAACCTGTAGGTCACATGTCAGTACATACACACAACCAGTAGGTCACATGTCAGTACACACAACCAGTAGGTCACATGTTAGTACATACACATAACCAGTAGGTCACATGTCAGTACATACACAAGTAGGTCAAGTAGGTCACATATCAGTACATACACACAACCAGTAGGTAACATGTCAGTACATACACACAACCAGTAGGTCACATGTCAGTACACACAACCAGTAGGTCACATGTCAGTACACACAACCAGTAGGTAACATGTCAGTACACACAACCAGTAGGTCACATGTCAGTACATACACAAGTAGGTCAAGTAGGTCACATGTCAGTACATACACACAACCAGTAGGTAACATGTCAGTACATACACACAACCAGTAGGTAACATGTCAGTACATACACACAACCAGTAGGTAACATGTCAGTACATACACACAACCAGTAGGTAACATGTCAGTACATACACACAACCAGTAGGTAACATGTCAGTACATACACACAACCAGTAGGTCACATGTCAGTACACACAACCAGTAGTTAACATGTCAGTACATACACACAGCCAGTATGTCACATGTCTGTAAATATACACAGCAAGTAGGTCACATGTCAGTACACATAACCAGTAGGTCACATGTCAGTGCATACACAAGTAGGTCAAGTAGTTAACATGTCAGCACATAAACACAACCAGTAGGTAACATGTTAGTACATACACACAACCAGTAGGTAACATGTCAGTACATACACACAACAAGTAGGTCACATGTCAGTACATACACACAACCAGTAGGTCACATGTTAGTACACACAACCAGTAGGTCACATGTCAGTAAATACACACAACCAGTGGGTCACATGTCAGTACATACACACAACCAGTGGGTCACATGTCAGTACATACACACAACCAGTAGTTAACATGCAGTACACACAACCAGTACGTCACATGTCAGTACATACACAAGTAGGTCACATGTCAGTACATACACACAACCAGTAGGTAACATGTCAGTACATAAACACAACCAGTAGGTCACATGTCAGTACATACACACAACCAGTAGGTAACATGTCAGTGCACACAACCAGTAGGTTACATGTCAGTACATACACACAACCAGTGGGTCACATGTCAGTACATACACACAACCAGTAGTTAACATGTCAGTACACACAACTAGTAGGTCACATGTCAGTACATACACACAACCAATAGGTCACATGTCAGTACATACACACAACCAGTAGGTCACATGTCAGTACATACACACAACCAGTAGGTCACATGTCAGTACACACAACCAGTAGGTCACATGTTAGTACATACACACAACCAGTAGGTCACATGTCAGTACATACACACAACCAGTAGGTAACATGTCAGTGCACACAACCAGTAGGTTACATGTCAGTACATACACACAACCAGTGGGTCACATGTCAGTACATACACACAACCAGTAGTTAACATGTCAGTACACACAACTAGTAGGTCACATGTCAATACATACACACAACCAGTAGGTCACATGTCAGTACATACACACAACCAGTAGGTCACATGTCAGTATATACACACAACCAGTAGGTCACATGTCAGTACACACAACCAGTAGGTCACATGTCAGTACATACACACAACCAGTAGGTCACATGTCGGTATATACACACAACCAGTAGGTCACATGTCAGTACATACACAAGTAGGTCAAGTAGGTCACATGTCAGTACATACACACAACCAGTAGGTCACATGTCAGTACATGCACACAACCAGTAGGTAAAATGTCAGTACATACACACAACCAGTAGGTCACATGTCAGTACACAAAACCAGTAGGTCACATGTCAGCACATACACACAACCAGTAGGTAACATGTCAGTACACAAAACCAGTAGGTCACATGTTAGTACATACACACAACCAGTGGGTCACATGTCAGTGCATACACACAACTAGTAGTTAACATGTCAGTACACACAACCAGTAGGTCACATGTCAGTACATACACACAACCAGTGGGTCACATGTCAGTGCATACACACAACTAGTAGTTAACATGTCAGTACACACAACCAGTAGGTCACATGTCAGTACATACACACAACCAGTGGGTCACATGTCAGTGCATACACACAACTAGTAGTTAACATGTCAGTACACACAACCAGTAGGTCACATGTCAGTACATACACACAACCATTAGGTCACATGTCAGTACATACACACAACCAGTAGGTCACATGGCAGTACATACACACAACCGGTAGGTCACATGTCAGTACATACACACAACCAGTAGGTCATATGTCAGTACATACACAAGTAGGTCAAGTAGGTCACATGTCAGTACATACACACAACCAGTAGGTAACATGTCAGTACATAAACACAACCAGTAGGTCACATGTCAGTACATGCACACAACCAGTAGGTAACATGTCAGTACATACACACAACCAGTAGGTAACATGTCAGTACACAAAACCAGTAGGTCACATGTCAGTACATACACACAACCAGTAGGTAACATGTCAGTACATACACACAACCAGTAGGTAACATGTCAGTACATACACACAACCAGTAGGTCACATGTCAGTACATACACACAACAGTAGGTCACATGTCAGTACACACAACCAGTAGTTAACATGTCAGTACATACACACAGCCAGTAGGTCACATGTCAGTAAATATACACAGCCAGTAGGTCACATGTCAGTACACATAACCAGTAGGTCACATGTCAGTGCATACACAAGTAGGTCAAGTAGTTAACATGTCAGCACATAAACACAACCAGTAGGTAACATGTTAGTACATACACACAACCAGTAGGTAACATGTCAGTACATACACACAACCAGTAGGTCACATGTCAGTACATACACACAACCAGTAGGTCACATGTTAGTACACACAACCAGTAGGTCACATGTCAGTAAATACACACAACCAGTGGGTCACATGTCAGTACATACACACAACCAGTGGGTCACATGTCAGTACATACACACAACCAGTAGTTAACATGCAGTACACACAACCAGTACGTCACATGTCAGTACATACACAAGTAGGTCACATGTCAGTACATACACACAACCAGTAGGTAACATGTCAGTACATAAACACAACCAGTAGGTCACATGTCAGTACATACACACAACCAGTAGGTAACATGTCAGTGCACACAACCAGTAGGTTACATGTCAGTACATACACACAACCAGTGGGTCACATGTCAGTACATACACAAAACCAGTAGTTAACATGTCAGTACACACAACTAGTAGGTCACATGTCAGTACATACACACAACCAATAGGTCACATGTCAGTACATACACACAACCAGTAGGTCACATGTCAGTACATACACACAACCAGTAGGTCACATGTCAGTACACACAACCAGTAGGTCACATGTTAGTACATACACACAACCAGTAGGTCACATGTCAGTACATACACACAACCAGTAGGTAACATGTCAGTGCACACAACCAGTAGGTTACATGTCAGTACATACACACAACCAGTGGGTCACATGTCAGTACATACACACAACCAGTAGTTAACATGTCAGTACACACAACTAGTAGGTCACATGTCAGTACATACACACAACCAGTAGGTCACATGTCAGTACATACACACAACCAGTAGGTCACATGTCAGTACATACACACAACCAGTAGGTCACATGTCAGTACACACAACCAGTAGGTCACATGTCAGTACATACACACAACCAGTAGGTCACATGTCACACATGTCAGTACATACACAAGTAGGTCAATGTAGTCATACACACAACCAGTAGGTCACATGTCAGTAAATACACACAACCAGTGGGTCACATGTCAGTACATACACACAACCAGTGGGTCACATGTCAGTACATACACACAACCAGTAGTTAACATGTCAGTACACACCCAGTAGGTCACATGTCAGTACATACACAAGTAGGTCACATGTCAGTACATACACACAACCAGTAGGTAACATGTCAGTACATAAACACAACCAGTAGGTCACATGTCAGTACATACACACAACCAGTAGGTAACATGTCAGTGCACACAACCAGTAGGTTACATGTCAGTACATACACACAACCAGTAGTTAACATGTCAGTACACACAACTAGTAGGTCACATGTCAGTACATACACACAACCAGTAGGTCACATGTCAGTACATACACACAACCAGTAGGTCACATGTCAGTACATACACACAACCAGTAGGTCACATGTCAGTACACACAACCAGTAGGTCACATGTTAGTACATACACACAACCAGTAGGTCACATGTCAGTACATACACACAACCAGTAAGTAACATGTCAGTGCACACAACCAGTAGGTTACATGTCAGTACATACACACAACCAGTGGGTCACATGTCAGTACATACACACAACCAGTAGTTAACATGTCAGTACACACAACTAGTAGGTCACATGTCAGTACATACACACAACCAGTAGGTCACATGTCAGTACATACACACAACCAGTAGGTCACATGTCAGTACATACACACAACCAGTAGGTCACATGTCAGTACACACAAACCAGTAGGTCACATGTCAGTACATACACACAACCAGTAGGTCACATGTCAGTACACACAACCAGTAGGTCACATGTCAGTAAATACACACAACCAGTAGGTCACATGTCAGTACATACACACAACCAGTAGGTCACATGTCAGTACATACACAAGTAGGTCAAGTAGGTCACATGTCAGTACATACACACAACCAGTAGGTAACATGTCAGTACATAAACACAACCAGTAGGTCACATGTCAGTACATACACACAACCAGTAGGTAAAATGTCAGTACATACACACAACCAGTAGGTAACATGTCAGTACACAAAACCAGTAGGTCACATGTCAGTACATACACACAACCAGTAGGTCACATGTCAGTACACACAACCAGTAGGTCACATGTCAGTACATACACGCAACCAGTGGGTCACATGTCAGTGCATACACAAAACTAGTAGTTAACATGTCAGTACACACAACCAGTAGGTCACATGTCAGTACATACACACAACCAGTGGGTCACATGTCAGTGCATACACACAACTAGTAGTTAACATGTCAGTACACACAACCAGTAGGTCACATGTCAGTACATACACACAACCAGTAGGTCACATGTCAGTACATACACACAACCAGTAGGTCACATGGCAGTACATACACACAACCGGTAGGTCACATGTCAGTACATACACACAACCAGTAGGTCACATGTCAGTACACATAACCAGTAGGTCACATGTCAGTACATACACAAGTAGGTCAAGTAGGTCACATATCAGTACATACACACAACCAGTAGGTAACATGTCAGTACATAAACACAACCAGTAGGTCACATGGCAGTACATACACACAGCCAGTAGGGCACATGTCAGTACATATACACAGCCAGTAGGTCACATGTCAGTACACATAACCAGTAGTTCACATGTCAGTACATACACAAGTAGGTCAAGTAGGTCACATATCAGTACATACACACAACCAGTAGGTAACATGTCAGTACATACACACAACCAGTAGGTCACATGTCAGTATACACAACCAGTAGGTAACATGTCAGTACATACACACAACCAGTAGGTCACATGTCAGTACACACACACAACCAGTAGGTCACATGTCAGTACACACAACCAGTAGGTCACATGTCAGTACACACAACCAGTAGGTCACATGTCAGTACATACACAAGTAGGTCAAGTAGGTCATATGTCAGTACATACACACAACCAGTAGGTAACATGTCAGTACATAAACACAACCAGTAGGTCGCATGTCAGTACATACACACAACCGGTAGGTCACATGTCAGTACATACACACAACCAGTAGGTCATATGTCAGTACACATAACCAGTAGGTCACATGTCAGTACATACACAAGTAGGTCAAGTAGGTCACATATCAGTACATACACACAACCAGTAGGTAACATGTCAGTACATAAACACAACCAGTAGGTCACATGGCAGTACATACACACAGCCATTAGGGCACATGTCAGTACATATACACAGCCAGTAGGTCACATGTCAGTACACATAACCAGTAGGTCACATGTCAGTACATACACAAGTAGGTCAAGTAGGTCACATATCAGTACATACACACAACCAGTAGGTAACATGTCAGTACATACAGACAACCAGTAGGTCACATGTCAGTACATACACACAACCAGTAGGTAAAATGTCAGTACATACACACAACCAGTAGGTAACATGTCAGTACACAAAACCAGTAGGTCACATGTCAGTGCATACACAAGTAGGTCAAGTAGTTAACATGTCAGCACATAAACACAACCAGTAGGTAACATGTTAGTACATACACACAACCAGTAGGTAACATGTGAGTACATATACACAACCAGTAGGTCACATGTCAGTACACATAACCAGTAGGTCATATGTCAGTGCATACACAAGTAGGTCAAGTAGTTAACATGTCAGCACATAAACACAACCAGTAGGTCACATGTCAGTACATACACACAACCAGTAGGTAACATGTCAGTACATACACACAACCAGTAGGTCACATGTCAGTACATACACACAACCAGTAGGTCACATGTCAGTACAGACAACCAGTAGGTCACATGTCAGTAAATACACACAACCAGTGGGTCACATGTCAGTACATACACACAACCAGTGGGTCACATGTCAGTACATACACACAACCAGTAGTTAACATGTCAGTACACACAACCAGTACGTCACATGTCAGTACATACACAAGTAGGTCACATGTCAGTACATACACACAACCAGTAGGTAACATGTCAGTACATAAACACAACCAGTAGGTTACATGTCAGTACATACACACAACCAGTAGGTAACATGTCAGTGCACACAACCAGTAGGTTACATGTCAGTACATACACACAACCAGTGGGTCACATGTCAGTACATACACACAACCAGTAGTTAACATGTCAGTACACACAACTAGTAGGTCACATGTCAGTACATACACACAACCAGTAGGTCACATGTCAGTACATACACACAACCAGTAGGTCACATGTCAGTACATACACACAACCAGTAGGTCACATGTCAGTACACACAACCAGTAGGTCACATGTTAGTACATACACACAACCAGTAGGTCACATGTCAGTACATACACACAACCAGTAGGTAACATGTCAGTGCACACAACCAGTAGGTTACATGTCAGTACATACACACAACCAGTGGGTCACATGTCAGTACATACACACAACCAGTAGTTAACATGTCAGTACACACAACTAGTAGGTCACATGTCAGTACATACACACAACCAGTAGGTCACATGTCAGTACATACACATAGGTCACATGTCAGTACATACACACAACCAGTAGGTCACATGTCAGTACACACAACCAGTAGGTCACATGTCAGTACATACACACAGCCAGTAGGTCACATGTCAGTACACACAACCAGTAGGTCACATGTCAGTAAATACACACAACCAGTAGGTCACATGTCAGTACATACACACAACCAGTAGGTCACATGTCAGTACATACACAAGTAGGTCAAGTAGGTCACATGTCAGTACATACACACAACCAGTAGGTAACATGTCAGTACATAAACACAACCAGTAGGTCACATGTCAGTACATACACACAACCAGTAAGTCACATGTCAGTACACACAACCAGTAGGTCACATGTTAGTACATACACACAACCAGTAGGTCACATGTCAGTACATACACACAACCAGTAGGTAACATGTCAGTGCACACAACCAGTAGGTTACATGTCAGTACATACACACAACCAGTGGGTCACATGTCAGTACATACACACAACCAGTAGTTAACATGTCAGTACACACAACTAGTAGGTCACATGTCAGTACATACACACAACCAGTAGGTCACATGTCAGTACATACACACAACCAGTAGGTCACATGTCAGTACATACACACAACCAGTAGGTCACATGTCAGTACACACAACCAGTAGGTCACATGTCAGTACATACACACAGCCAGTAGGTCACATGTCAGTACACACAACCAGTAGGTCACATGTCAGTAAATACACACAACCAGTAGGTCACATGTCAGTACATACACACAACCAGTAGGTCACATGTCAGTACATACACAAGTAGGTCAAGTAGGTCACATGTCAGTACATACACACAACCAGTAGGTAACATGTCAGTACATAAACACAACCAGTAGGTCACATGTCAGTACATACACACAACCAGTAGGTAAAATGTCAGTACATACACACAACCAGTAGGAAACATGTCAGTACACAAACCAGTAGTTCACATGTCAGCACATACAGACAACCAGTAGGTAACATATCAGTACATACACACAACCAGTAGGTCACATGTCAGTACATACACACAAGCAGTGGGTCACATGTCAGTGCATACACACAACTAGTAGTTAACATGTCAGTACACACAACCAGTAGGTCACATGTCAGTACATACACACAACCAGTGGGTCACATGTCAGTGCATACACACAACTAGTAGTTAACATGTCAGTACACACAACCAGTAGGTCACATGTCAGTACATACACACAACCAGTAGGTCACATGTCAGTACATACACACAACCAGTAGGTCACATGGCAGTACATACACACAACCGCTAGGTCACATGTCAGTACATACACACAACCAGTAGGTCATATGTCAGTACACATAACCAGTAGGTCACATGTCAGTACATACACAAGTAGGTCAAGTAGGTCACATATCAGTACATACACACAACCAGTAGGTAACATGTCAGTACATAAACACAACCAGTAGGTCACATGGCAGTACATACACACAGCCAGTAGGGCACATGTCAGTACATATACACAGCCAGTAGGTCACATGTCAGTACACATAACCAGTAGGTCACATGTCAGTACATACACAAGTAGGTCAAGTAGGTCACATATCAGTACATACACACAACCAGTAGGTAACATGTCAGTACATACACACAACCAGTAGGTCACATGTCAGTATACACAACCAGTAGGTAACATGTCAGTACATACACACAACCAGTAGGTCACATGTCAGTACACACACACAACCAGTAGGTCACATGTCAGTACATACACAAGTAGGTCAAGTAGGTCATATGTCAGTACATACACACAACCAGTAGGTAACATGTCAGTACATAAACACAACCAGTAGGTCGCATGTCAGTACATACACACAACCGGTAGGTCACATGTCAGTACATACACACAACCAGTAGGTCATATGTCAGTACACACAACCAGTAGGTCACATGTCAGTACATACACAAGTAGGTCAAGTAGGTCATATGTCAGTACATACACACAACCAGTAGGTAACATGTCAGTACATAAACACAACCAGTAGGTCGCATGTCAGTACATACACACAACCAGTAGGTCACATGTCAGTACATACACACAACCAGTAGGTCATATGTCAGTACACATAACCAGTAGGTCACATGTCAGTACATACACAAGTAGGTCAAGTAGGTCACATATCAGTACATACACACAACCAGTAGGTAACATGTCAGTACATAAACACAACCAGTAGGTCACATGGCAGTACATACACACAACCAGTAGGTAACATGTCAGTACATAAACACAACCAGTAGGTCACATGTCAGTACATACACATAACCAGTAGGTCACATGTCAGTACACACAACCAGTAGGTCACATGTTAGTACATACACACAACCAGTAGGTCACATGTCAGTACATACACACAACCAGTAGGTAACATGTCAGTGCACACAACCAGTAGGTTACATGTCAGTACATACACACAACCAGTGGGTCACATGTCAGTACATACACACAACCAGTAGTTAACATGTCAGTACACACAACTAGTAGGTCACATGTCAGTACATACACACAACCAGTAGGTCACATGTCAGTACATACACACAACCAGTAGGTCACATGTCAGTACATACACACAACCAGTAGGTCACATGTCAGTACACACAACCAGTAGGTCACATGTCAGTACATACACACAGCCAGTAGGTCACATGTCAGTACACACAACCAGTAGGTCACATGTCAGTAAATACACACAACCAGTAGGTCACATGTCAGTACATACACACAACCAGTAGGTCACATGTCAGTACATACACAAGTAGGTCAAGTAGGTCACATGTCAGTACATACACACAACCAGTAGGAACATGTCAGTACATAAACACAACCAGTAGGTCACATGTCAGTACATACACACAACCAGTAGGTAAAATGTCAGTACATACACACAACCAGTAGGAAACATGTCAGTACACAAAACCAGTAGTTCACATGTCAGCACATACAGACAACCAGTAGGTAACATATCAGTACATACACACAACCAGTAGGTCACATGTCAGTACATACACACAAGCAGTGGGTCACATGTCAGTGCATACACACAACTAGTAGTTAACATGTCAGTACACACAACCAGTAGGTCACATGTCAGTACATACACACAACCAGTGGGTCACATGTCAGTGCATACACACAACTAGTAGTTAACATGTCAGTACACACAACCAGTAGGTCACATGTCAGTACATACACACAACCAGTAGGTCACATGTCAGTACATACACACAACCAGTAGGTCACATGGCAGTACATACACACAACCGCTAGGTCACATGTCAGTACATACACACAACCAGTAGGTCATATGTCAGTACACATAACCAGTAGGTCACATGTCAGTACATACACAAGTAGGTCAAGTAGGTCACATATCAGTACATACACACAACCAGTAGGTAACATGTCAGTACATAAACACAACCAGTAGGTCACATGGCAGTACATACACACAGCCAGTAGGGCACATGTCAGTACATATACACAGCCAGTAGGTCACATGTCAGTACACATAACCAGTAGGTCACATGTCAGTACATACACAAGTAGGTCAAGTAGGTCACATATCAGTACATACACACAACCAGTAGGTAACATGTCAGTACATACACACAACCAGTAGGTCACATGTCAGTATACACAACCAGTAGGTAACATGTCAGTACATACACACAACCAGTAGGTCACATGTCAGTACACACACAACCAGTAGGTCACATGTCAGTACATACACAAGTAGGTCAAGTAGGTCATATGTCAGTACATACACACAACCAGTAGGTAACATGTCAGTACATAAACACAACCAGTAGGTCGCATGTCAGTACATACACACAACCGGTAGGTCACATGTCAGTACATACACACAACCAGTAGGTCATATGTCAGTACACACAACCTGTAGGTCACATGTCAGTACATACACAAGTAGGTCAAGTAGGTCATATGTCAGTACATACACACAACCAGTAGGTAACATGTCAGTACATAAACACAACCAGTAGGTCGCATGTCAGTACATACACACAACCGGTAGGTCACATGTCAGTACATACACACAACCAGTAGGTCACATGTCAGTACACATAACCAGTAGGTCACATGTCAGTACATACACAAGTAGGTCAAGTAGGTCACATATCAGTACATACACACAACCAGTAGGTAACATGTCAGTACATAAACACAACCAGTAGGTCACATGGCAGTACATACACACAGCCAGTAGGGCACATGTCAGTACATATACACAGCCAGTAGGTCACATGTCAGTACACATAACCAGTAGGTCACATGTCAGTACATACACAAGTAGGTCAAGTAGGTCACATATCAGTACATACACACAACTAGTAGGTAACATGTCAGTACATACACACAACCAGTAGGTCACATGTCAGTATACACAACCAGTAGGTAACATGTCAGTACATACACACAACCAGTAGGTCACATGTCAGTACACACACAACCAGTAGGTCACATGTCAGTACATACACACAACCAGTAGGTCACATGTCAGTACACACAACCAGTAGTTAACATGTCAGTACATACACACAGCCAGTATGTCACATGTCTGTAAATATACACAGCAAGTAGGTCACATGTCAGTACACATAACCAGTAGGTCACATGTCAGTGCATACACAAGTAGGTCAAGTAGTTAACATGTCAGCACATAAACACAACCAGTAGGTAACATGTTAGTACATACACACAACCAGTAGGTAACATGTCAGTACATACACACAACAAGTAGGTCACATGTCAGTACATACACACAACCAGTAGGTCACATGTTAGTACACACAACCAGTAGGTCACATGTCAGTAAATACACACAACCAGTGGGTCACATGTCAGTACATACACACAACCAGTGGGTCACATGTCAGTACATACACACAACCAGTAGTTAACATGCAGTACACACAACCAGTACGTCACATGTCAGTACATACACAAGTAGGTCACATGTCAGTACATACACACAACCAGTAGGTAACATGTCAGTACATAAACACAACCAGTAGGTAACATGTCAGTGCACACAACCAGTAGGTTACATGTCAGTACATACACACAACCAGTGGGTCACATGTCAGTACATACACAAAACCAGTAGTTAACATGTCAGTACACACAACTAGTAGGTCACATGTCAGTACATACACACAACCAATAGGTCACATGTCAGTACATACACACAACCAGTAGGTCACATGTCAGTACATACACACAACCAGTAGGTCACATGTCAGTACACACAACCAGTAGGTCACATGTTAGTACATACACACAACCAGTAGGTCACATGTCAGTACATACACACAACCAGTAGGTAACATGTCAGTGCACACAACCAGTAGGTTACATGTCAGTACATACACACAACCAGTGGGTCACATGTCAGTACATACACACAACCAGTAGTTAACATGTCAGTACACACAACTAGTAGGTCACATGTCAATACATACACACAACCAGTAGGTCACATGTCAGTACATACACACAACCAGTAGGTCACATGTCAGTACATACACACAACCAGTAGGTCACATGTCAGTACACACAACCAGTAGGTCACATGTCAGTACATACACACAACCAGTAGGTCACATGTCGGTATATACACACAACCAGTAGGTCACATGTCAGTACATACACAAGTAGGTCAAGTAGGTCACATGTCAGTACATACACACAACCAGTAGGTCACATGTCAGTACATGCACACAACCAGTAGGTAAAATGTCAGTACATACACACAACCAGTAGGTAACATGTCAGTACACAAAACCAGTAGGTCACATGTCAGCACATACACACAACCAGTAGGTAACATGTCAGTACACAAAACCAGTAGGTCACATGTTAGTACATACACACAACCAGTGGGTCACATGTCAGTGCATACACACAACTAGTAGTTAACATGTCAGTACACACAACCAGTAGGTCACATGTCAGTACATACACACAACCAGTGGGTCACATGTCAGTGCATACACACAACTAGTAGTTAACATGTCAGTACACACAACCAGTAGGTCACATGTCAGTACATACACACAACCAGTGGGTCACATGTCAGTGCATACACACAACTAGTAGTTAACATGTCAGTACACACAACCAGTAGGTCACATGTCAGTACATACACACAACCATTAGGTCACATGTCAGTACATACACACAACCAGTAGGTCACATGGCAGTACATACACACAACCAGTAGGTCATATGTCAGTACATACACAAGTAGGTCAAGTAGGTCACATGTCAGTACATACACACAACCAGTAGGTAACATGTCAGTACATAAACACAACCAGTAGGTCACATGTCAGTACATGCACACAACCAGTAGGTAACATGTCAGTACATACACACAACCAGTAGGTAACATGTCAGTACACAAAACCAGTAGGTCACATGTCAGTACATACACACAACCAGTAGGTAACATGTCAGTACATACACACAACCAGTAGGTAACATGTCAGTACATACACACAACCAGTAGGTCACATGTCAGTACATACACACAACAGTAGGTCACATGTCAATACACACAACCAGTAGTTAACATGTCAGTACATACACACAGCCAGTAGGTCACATGTCAGTAAATATACACAGCCAGTAGGTCACATGTCAGTACACATAACCAGTAGGTCACATGTCAGTGCATACACAAGTAGGTCAAGTAGTTAACATGTCAGCACATAAACACAACCAGTAGGTAACATGTTAGTACATACACACAACCAGTAGGTAACATGTCAGTACATACACACAACCAGTAGGTCACATGTCAGTACATACACACAACCAGTAGGTCACATGTCAGTACACACAACCAGTAGGTCACATGTCAGTAAATACACACAACCAGTGGGTCACATGTCAGTACATACACACAACCAGTGGGTCACATGTCAGTACATACACACAACCAGTAGTTAACATGTCAGTACACACAACCAGTACGTCACATGTCAGTACATACACAAGTAGGTCACATGTCAGTACATACACACAACCAGTAGGTAACATGTCAGTACATAAACACAACCAGTAGGTCACATGTCAGTACATACACACAACCAGTAGGTAACATGTCAGTGCACACAACCAGTAGGTTACATGTCAGTACATACACACAACCAGTAGTTAACATGTCAGTACACACAACTAGTAGGTCACATGTCAGTACATACACACAACCAGTAGGTCACATGTCAGTACATACACACAACCAGTAGGTCACATGTCAGTACATACACACAACCAGTAGGTCACATGTCAGTACACACAACCAGTAGGTCACATGTTAGTACATACACACAACCAGTAGGTCACATGTCAGTACATACACACAACCAGTAAGTAACATGTCAGTGCACACAACCAGTAGGATACATGTCAGTACATACACACAACCAGTGGGTCACATGTCAGTACATACACACAACCAGTAGTTAACATGTCAGTACACACAACTAGTAGGTCACATGTCAGTACATACACACAACCAGTAGGTCACATGTCAGTACATACACACAACCAGTAGGTCACATGTCAGTACATACACACAACCAGTAGGTCACATGTCAGTACACACAACCAGTAGGTCACATGTCAGTACATACACACAACCAGTAGGTCACATGTCAGTACACACAACCAGTAGGTCACATGTCAGTAAATACACACAACCAGTAGGTCACATGTCAGTATATACACACAACCAGTAGGTCACATGTCAGTACATACACAAGTAGGTCAAGTAGGTCACATGTCAGTACATACACACAACCAGTAGGTAACACGTCAGTACATAAACACAACCAGTAGGTCACATGTCAGTACATGCACACAACCAGTAGGTAAAATGTCAGTACATACACACAACCAGTAGGTAACATGTCAGTACACAAAACCAGTAGGTCACATGTCAGCACATACACACAACCAGTAGGTAACATGTCAGTAAATACACACAACCAGTGGGTCACATGTCAGTACATACACGCAACCAGTGGGTCACATGTCAGTGCATACACAAAACTAGTAGTTAACATGTCAGTACACACAACCAGTAGGTCACATGTCAGTACATACACACAACCAGTGGGTCACATGTCAGTGCATACACACAACTAGTAGTTAACATGTCAGTACACACAACCAGTAGGTCACATGTCAGTACATACACACAACCAGTAGGTCACATGTCAGTACATACACACAACCAGTAGGTCACATGGCAGTACATACACACAACCGGTAGGTCACATGTCAGTACATACACACAACCAGTAGGTCACATGTCAGTACACATAACCAGTAGGTCACATGTCAGTACATACACAAGTAGGTCAAGTAGGTCACATATCAGTACATACACACAACCAGTAGGTAACATGTCAGTACATAAACACAACCAGTAGGTCACATGGCAGTACATACACACAGTCAGTAGGGCACATGTCAGTACATATACACAGCCAGTAGGTCACATGTCAGTACACATAACCAGTAGGTCACATGTCAGTACATACACAAGTAGGTCAAGTAGGTCACATATCAGTACATACACACAACCAGTAGGTAACATGTCAGTACATACACACAACCAGTAGGTCACATGTCAGTATACACAACCAGTAGGTAACATGTCAGTACATACACACAACCAGTAGGTCACATGTCAGTACACACACACACAACCAGTAGGTCACATGTCAGTACACACAACCAGTAGGTCACATGTCAGTACACACAACCAGTAGGTCACATGTCAGTACATACACAAGTAGGTCAAGTAGGTCATATGTCAGTACATACACACAACCAGTAGGTAACATGTCAGTACATAAACACAACCAGTAGGTCGCATGTCAGTACATACACACAACCGGTAGGTCACATGTCAGTACATACACACAACCAGTAGGTCATATGTCAGTACACATAACCAGTAGGTCACATGTCAGTACATAAACACAAGTAGGTCAAGTAGGTCACATATCAGTACATACACACAACCAGTAGGTAACATGTCAGTACATAAACACAACCAGTAGGTCACATGGCAGTACATACACACAGCCATTAGGGCACATGTCAGTACATATACACAGCCAGTAGGTCACATGTCAGTACACATAACCAGTAGGTCACATGTCAGTACATACACAAGTAGGTCAAGTAGGTCACATATCAGTACATACACACAACCAGTAGGTAACATGTCAGTACATACACACAACCAGTAGGTCACATGTCAGTACATACACACAACCAGTAGGTAAAATGTCAGTACATACACACAACCAGTAGGTAACATGTCAGTACACAAAACCAGTAGGTCACATGTCAGTGCATACACAAGTAGGTCAAGTAGTTAACATGTCAGCACATAAACACAACCAGTAGGTAACATGTTAGTACATACACACAACCAGTAGGTAACATGTGAGTACATATACACAACCAGTAGGTCACATGTCAGTACACATAACCAGTAGGTCATATGTCAGTGCATACACAAGTAGGTCAAGTAGTTAACATGTCAGCACATAAACACAACCAGTAGGTAACATGTTAGTACATACACACAACCAGTAGGTAACATGTCAGTACATACACACAACCAGTAGGTCACATGTCAGTACATACACACAACCAGTAGGTCACATGTCAGTACAGACAACCAGTAGGTCACATGTCAGTAAATACACACAACCAGTGGGTCACATGTCAGTACATACACACAACCAGTAGTTAACATGTCAGTACACACAACCAGTAGGTCACATGTCAGTACATACACACAACCAGTAGGTCACATGTCAGTACATACACACAACCAGTAGGTCACATGTCAGTACAGACAACCAGTAGGTCACATGTCAGTAAATACACACAACCAGTGGGTCACATGTCAGTACATACACACAACCAGTAGGTAACATGTCAGTACACACAACCAGTAGGTCACATGTCAGTACATAAACACAACCAGTAGGTAACATGTTAGTACATACACACAACCAGTGGGTCACATGTCAGTACATACACACAACCAGTAGTTAACATGTCAGTACACACAACCAGTACGTCACATGTCAGTACATACACAAGTAGGTCACATGTCAGTACATACACACAACCAGTAGGTAACATGTCAGTACATAAACACAACCAGTAGGTTACATGTCAGTACATACACACAACCAGTAGGTAACATGTCAGTGCACACAACCAGTAGGTTACATGTCAGTACATACACACAACCAGTGGGTCACATGTCAGTACATACACACAACCAGTAGTTAACATGTCAGTACACACAACTAGTAGGTCACATGTCAGTACATACACACAACCAGTAGGTCACATGTCAGTACATACACACAACCAGTAGGTCACATGTCAGTACATACACACAACCAGTAGGTCACATGTCAGTACACACAACCAGTAGGTCACATGTTAGTACATACACACAACCAGTAGGTCACATGTCAGTACATACACACAACCAGTAGGTAACATGTCAGTGCACACAACCAGTAGGTTACATGTCAGTACATACACACAACCAGTGGGTCACATGTCAGTACATACACACAACCAGTAGGTCACATGTCAGTACACAAAACCAGTAGGTCACATGTCAGTGCATACACAAGTAGGTCAAGTAGTTAACATGTCAGCACATAAACACAACCAGTAGGTAACATGTTAGTACATACACACAACCAGTAGGTAACATGTGAGTACATATACACAACCAGTAGGTCACATGTCAGTACACATAACCAGTAGGTCATATGTCAGTGCATACACAAGTAGGTCAAGTAGTTAACATGTCAGCACATAAACACAACCAGTAGGTAACATGTTAGTACATACACACAACCAGTAGGTAACATGTCAGTACATACACACAACCAGTAGGTCACATGTCAGTACATACACACAACCAGTAGGTCACATGTCAGTACACACAACCAGTAGGTCACATGTCAGTAAATACACACAACCAGTGGGTCACATGTCAGTACATACACACAACCAGTGGGTCACATGTCAGTACATACACACAACCAGTAGTTAACATGTCAGTACACACAACCAGTACGTCACATGTCAGTACATACACAAGTAGGTCACATGTCAGTACATACACACAACCAGTAGGTAACATGTCAGTACATAAACACAACCAGTAGGTTACATGTCAGTACATACACACAACCAGTAGGTAACATGTCAGTGCACACAACCAGTAGGTTACATGTCAGTACATACACACAACCAGTGGGTCACATGTCAGTACATACACACAACCAGTAGTTAACATGTCAGTACACACAACTAGTAGGTCACATGTCAGTACATACACACAACCAGTAGGTCACATGTCAGTACATACACACAACCAGTAGGTCACATGTCAGTACATACACACAACCAGTAGGTCACATGTCAGTACACACAACCAGTAGGTCACATGTTAGTACATACACACAACCAGTAGGTCACATGTCAGTACATACACACAACCAGTAGGTAACATGTCAGTGCACACAACCAGTAGGTTACATGTCAGTACATACACACAACCAGTGGGTCACATGTCAGTACATACACACAACCAGTAGTTAACATGTCAGTACACACAACTAGTAGGTCACATGTCAGTACATACACACAACCAGTCGGTCACATGTCAGTACATACACACAACCAGTAGGTCACATGTCAGTACATACACACAACCAGTAGGTCACATGTCAGTACACACAACCAGTAGGTCACATGTCAGTACATACACACAGCCAGTAGGTCACATGTCAGTACACACAACCAGTAGGTCACATGTCAGTAAATACACACAACCAGTAGGTCACATGTCAGTACATACACACAACCAGTAGGTCACATGTCAGTACATACACAAGTAGGTCAAGTAGGTCACATGTCAGTACATACACACAACCAGTAGGTAACATGTCAGTACATAAACACAACCAGTAGGTCACATGTCAGTACATACACACAACCAGTAGGTCACATGTCAGTACACACAACCAGTAGGTCACATGTTAGTACATACACACAACCAGTAGGTCACATGTCAGTACATACACACAACCAGTAGGTAACATGTCAGTGCACACAACCAGTAGGTTACATGTCAGTACATACACACAACCAGTGGGTCACATGTCAGTACATACACACAACCAGTAGTTAACATGTCAGTACACACAACTAGTAGGTCACATGTCAGTACATACACACAACCAGTAGGTCACATGTCAGTACATACACACAACCAGTAGGTCACATGTCAGTACATACACACAACCAGTAGGTCACATGTCAGTACACACAACCAGTAGGTCACATGTCAGTACATACACACAGCCAGTAGGTCACATGTCAGTACACACACAACCAGTAGGTCACATGTCAGTAAATACACACAACCAGTAGGTCACATGTCAGTACATACACACAACCAGTAGGTCACATGTCAGTACATACACAAGTAGGTCAAGTAGGTCACATGTCAGTACATACACACAACCAGTAGGTAACATGTCAGTACATAAACACAACCAGTAGGTCACATGTCAGTACATACACACAACCAGTAGGTAAAATGTCAGTACATACACACAACCAGTAGGAAACATGTCAGTACACAAAACCAGTAGGTCACATGTCAGTACATACAGACAACCAGTAGGTAACATGTCAGTAAATACACACAACCAGTGGGTCACATGTCAGTACATACACACAACCAGTGGGTCACATGTCAGTGCATACACAAAACTAGTAGTTAACATGTCAGTACACACAACCAGTAGGTCACATGTCAGTACATACACACAACCTGTGGGTCACATGTCAGTGCATACACACAACTAGTAGTTAACATGTCAGTACACACAACCAGTAGGTCACATGTCAGTACATACACACAACCAGTAGGTCACATGTCAGTACATACACACAACCAGTAGGTCACATGGCAGTACATACACACAACCAGCTAGGTCACATGTCAGTACATACACACAACCAGTAGGTCATATGTCAGTACACATAACCAGTAGGTCACATGTCAGTACATACACAAGTAGGTCAAGTAGGTCACATATCAGTACATACACACAACCAGTAGGTAACATGTCAGTACATAAACACAACCAGTAGGTCACATGGCAGTACATACACACAGCCAGTAGGGCACATGTCAGTACATATACACAGCCAGTAGGTCACATGTCAGTACACATAACCAGTAGTTCACATGTCAGTACATACACAAGTAGGTCAAGTAGGTCACATATCAGTACATACACACAACCAGTAGGTAACATGTCAGTACATACACACAACCAGTAGGTCACATGTCAGTATACACAACCAGTAGGTAACATGTCAGTACATACACACAACCAGTAGGTCACATGTCAGTACACACACACAACCAGTAGGTCACATGTCAGTACATACACAAGTAGGTCAAGTAGGTCATATGTCAGTACATACACACAACCAGTAGGTAACATGTCAGTACATAAACACAACCAGTAGGTCACATGTCAGTACATACACACAACCAGTAGGTCACATGTCAGTACATACACACAACCAGTAGGTCATATGTCAGTACACACAACCAGTAGGTCACATGTCAGTACATACACAAGTAGGTCAAGTAGGTCATATGTCAGTACATACACACAACCAGTAGGTAACATGTCAGTACATAAACACAACCAGTAGGTCGCATGTCAGTACATACACACAACCAGTAGGTCACATGTCAGTACATACACACAACCAGTAGGTCATATGTCAGTACACATAACCAGTAGGTCACATGTCAGTACATACACAAGTAGGTCAAGTAGGTCACATATCAGTACATACACACAACCAGTAGGTAACATGTCAGTACATAAACACAACCAGTAGGTCACATGGCAGTACATACACACAGCCAGTAGGTCACATGTCAGTACATATACACAGCCAGTAGGTCACATGTCAGTACACATAACCAGTAGGTCACATGTCAGTACATACACAAGTAGGTCAAGTAGGTCACATATCAGTACATACACACAACCAGTAGGTAACATGTCAGTACATACACACAACCAGTAGGTCACATGTCAGTACATACACAACCAGTAGGTAACATGTCAGTACATACACACAACCAGTAGGTCACATGTCAGTACACACACACAACCAGTAGGTCACATGTCAGTACACACAACCAGTAGGTCACATGTCAGTACACACAACCAGTAGGTCACATGTCAGTACATACACAAGTAGGTCAAGTAGGTCATATGTCAGTACATACACACAACCAGTAGGTAACATGTCAGTACATAAACACAACCAGTAGGTCGCATGTCAGTACATACACACAACCGGTAGGTCACATGTCAGTACATACACACAACCAGTAGGTCACATGGCAGTACATACACACAGCCATTAGGGCACATGTCAGTACATATACACAGCCAGTAGGTCACATGTCAGTACACATAACCAGTAGGTCACATGTCAGTACATACACACAGCCAGTAGGTCACATGTCAGTACATATACACAGCCAGTAGGTCACATGTCAGTACACATAACCAGTAGGTCACATGTCAGTGCATACACAAGTAGGTCAAGTAGTTAACATGTCAGCACATAAACACAACCAGTAGGTAACATGTCAGTACATACACACAACCAGTAGGTAACATGTCAGTACATACACACAACCAGTAGTTAACATGTCAGCACATAAACACAACCAGTGGGTCACATGTCAGTACATACACACAACCAGTGGGTCACATGTCAGTACATACACACAACCAGTGGGTCACATGTCAGTACATACACACAACCAGTAGTTAACATGTCAGTACACACAACCAGTAGGTCACCTGTCAGTACATACACACAACCAGTAGGTCACATGTCAGTACATACACAAGTAGGTCACATGTCAGTACATACACACAACCAGTAGGTCACATGTCAGTACATACACACAACCAGTAGGTAACATGTCAGTACATAAACACAACCAGTAGGTTACATGTCAGTACATACACACAACCAGTGGGTCACATGTCAGTACATACACACAACCAGTAGGTCACATGTCAGTACACACAACCAGTAGGTCACATGTCAGTACACACAACCAGTAGGTCACATGTCAGTACATACACAAGTAGGTCAAGTAGGTCACATGTCAGTACATACACACAACCAGTAGGTAACATGTCAGTACATAAACACAAGCAGTAGGTCGCATGTCAGTACATACACACAACCAGTAGTCAACATGTCAGTACATACACACAACCAGTAGGTCACATGTCAGTACATACACACAACCAGTAGGTCACATGTCAGTACATACACACAATCAGTAGATAACATGTTAGTACATACACACAACCAGTAGGTAACATGTCAATACATAAACATAACCAGTAGGTCAAATGTCAATACATACACACAACCAGTAGGTAACATGTCAGTTCACACAACCAGTAGGTCACATGTCAGTACATACACACAACCAGTGGGTCACATGTCAGTACATACACACAACCAGTAGGTCACATGTCAGTACATACACACAACCAGTGGGTCACATGTCAGTACATACACACAGCCAGTGGGTCACATGTCAGTACATACACACAACCAGTAGTAAACATGTCAGTACACACAACCAGTAGGTCACCTGTCAGTACATACACACAACCAGTAGGTCACATGTCAGTACATACACAAGTAGGTCACATGTCAGTACATACACACAACCAGTAGGTAACATGTCAGTACATAAACACAACCTGTAGGTCACATGTCAGTACATACACACAACCAGTAGGTAACATGTCAGTACACACAACCAGTAGGTCACATGTCTGTACATACACACAACCAGTGGGTCACATGTCAGTACATACACAAGTAGGTCAAGTAGGTCACATATCAGTACATACACACAACCAGTAGGTAACATGTCAGTACATACACACAACCAGTGGGTCACATGTCAGTACATACACACAACCAGTAGTTAACATGTCAGTACACACAACCAGTAGGTCACCTGTCAGTACATACACACAACCAGTAGGTCACATGTCAGTACATACACAAGTAGGTCACATGTCAGTACATACACACAACCAGTAGGTAACATGTCAGTACACACAACCAGTAGGTCACATGTCAGTACATACACACAACCAGTGGGTCACATGTCAGTACATACATACAACCAGTAGGTCACATGTCAGTACATACACACAACCAGTGGGTCACATGTCAGTACATACACACAACCAGTAGTTAACATGTCAGTACACACAACTAGTAGGTCACATGTCAGTACATACACACAACCAGTAGGTCACATGTCAGTACATACACACAACCAGTAGGTCACATGTCAGTACATACACACCACCAGTAGGTAACATGTCAGTACACACAACCAGTAGGTCACATGTCTGTACATACACACAACCAGTGGGTCACATGTCAGTACATACACACAACCAGTAGTTAACATGTCAGTACACACAACCAGTAGGTCACATGTCAGTACATACACACAACCAGTACGTCACATGTCAGTACATACACAAGTAGGTCAAATGTCAGTACATACACACAACCAGTAGGTAACATGTCAGTACATAAACACAACCAGTAGGTCACATGTCAGTACATACACACAACCAGTAGGTAACATGTCAGTACACACAACCAGTAGGTCACATGTCAGTACATACACACAACCAGTGGGTCACATGTCAGTACATACACACAACCAGTAGGTCACATGTCAGTACATACACACAACCAGTAGGTCACATGTCAGTACATACACACAACCAGTAGGTCACATGTCAGTACACACAACCAGTAGTTAACATGTCAGTACATACACACAGCCAGTAGGTCACATGTCAGTACATATACACAACCAGTAGGTCACATGTCAGTACATACACACAACCAGTAGGTCACATGTCAGTACATACACACAACCAGTAGGTCACATGTCAGTACACACAACCAGTAGTTAACATGTCAGTACATACACACAGCCAGTAGGTCACATGTCAGTACATATACACAGCCAGTAGGTCACATGTCAGTACACATAACCAGTAGGTCACATGTCAGTGCATACACAAGTAGGTCAAGTAGTTAACATGTCAGCACATACACACAGCCAGTAGGTCACATGTCAGTACATACACACAGCCAGTAGTTAACATGTCAGTACACACAACCAGTAGGTCACATGTCAGTACATACACACAACCAGTAGGTAACATGTCAGCACATAAACACAACCAGTAGGTAACATGTTAGTACATACACACAACCTGTAGGTAACATGTCAGTACACACAACCAGTAGGTAACATGTCAGTACATACACACAACCAGTAGGTAACATGTCAGTACACACAACCAGTAGTCAGTAACATGTCAGTACATACACACAACCAGTAGGTAACATGTCAGTACATACACACAACCAGTAGGTAACATGTCAGTACATACACACAACCAGTAGGTCACATGTCAGTACACACAACCAGTAGGTCACATATCAGTACACACAACCAGTAGGTCACATGTCAGTACATACACACAACCAGTAGGTCACATGTCAGTACATACACACAACCAGTAGGTCACATGTCAGTACATACACACAACCAGTAGGTAACATGTCAGTACATACACACAACCAGTAGGTCACATGTCAGTACACATAACAAGTAGGTCACATGTCAGTACATACACACAACCAGTAGGTCACATGTCAGTACACACAACCAGTAGGTCACATGTCAGTACATACACACAACCAGTAGGTCACATGTCAGTACATACACACAACCAGTAGGTCACATGTCAGTACACACAACCAGTAGGTCACATGTCAGTACACACAACAAGTAGGTCACATGTCAGTACACACACAACAAGTAGGTCACATGTCAGTACATACACACAACCAGTAGGTCACATGTCAGTACACACAACCAGTAGGTCACATGTCAGTACATACACACAACCAGTAGGTCACATGTCAGTACATACACACAACCAGTAGGTCACATGTCAGTACACACAACCAGTAGGTCACATGTCAGTACACACAACCAGTAGGTCACATGTCAGTACATACACACAACCAGTAGGTCACATGTCAGTACATACACACAACCAGTAGGTCACATGTCAGTACACATAACAAGTAGGTCACATTGGGAGGAGGCGTTTCTTTATTTGTTTTTTAAACCAGGTTAACTGTTCACATACTGTGTATGAGATGGAAGGGAGTTCCATGCAATCATGGCTCTGTATAATACTGTATGTTTCCTTGAATTTGTTCTGGACCTGGGGGTACTGTGAAAAGACCCCCTGTTGGCATGTCTGGTGGGGTAAGTGTGTGTATCAGTGCTGTGTGTAAGTTGATTATGCAAATAATTTGGAATTTCCAACACAATTAATGCTTCATATAAAAAACAAGAACATAAGAGAGCCTGGCCAGGAGAGACTGGTATGCATAATATTAATATCAGCCCTCTGATTACAATGAAGAGCAAAATATGCCTTTATTCTGGGCCAGCTACAGTTTACCTAGGTTTTTATTTGCAGCACTTGAGCATATGACTGGACATTAATCGGCAGGGTAGCCTAGTGGTTAGAGTTTTGGACTATTAACCGGAAGGTTGCAAGTTCAAACCCCCGAGCTGACAAGGTACATATCTGTTGTTCTGCCCCTGAACAGGCAGTTAACCCACTGTTCCTAGGCCGTCATTGAAAATAAGACTTTGTTCTTAACTGACTTGCCTGGTCAAATAAAGGTAATAAAAATAATGAGAATAAAATAGAGCCTGCAGGACTTGCATTGTCGAGTGTTGTATCAAAAAAAAGTAAAGCATCTCTTTACAACCATTGAATCTTGTCACCTCAACTTGTTCAACAGCCACACCCATTCATTCACAGATTCAACTGAGGTCTAAAATGATTCGTACCAAAACCAACACTCTTAGTTTTAGAGATGTTCAGGCCCACCCATTTCAAAACTGACTGAAACTCTTTGTTTAGGGTTGCAGGGATTTCACTAGCTGTGGTTGCTGACAGGTGTAGGGTTGAATCATCAGCATACACATTCCCTGCTGAGCTACAGAGCTGCTGAGCTACAGAGCTGCTGAGCTGCTTAGCTACAGAGCTGCTGAGCTACAGAGCTGCTGAGCTGCTGAGCTACAGAGCTGCTGAGCTACAGAGCTGCTGAGCTACAGAGCTGCTGAGCTGCTGAGCTACAGAGCTGCTGAGCTACAGAGCTGCTGATCTACAGAGCTGCTGATCTGCTGAGCTACAGAGCTGCTGAGCTACAGAGCTGCTGAGCTACAGAGCCAAGGAGGTGTCTCTCCTTAAGTGTGCTTCAGACACACAGGAGGACAGACAGCATGGGGATCAAAGATACAGATTTAATCTCCTCAGTCTCTTGTGGAATCAGACACTCACAGGGACTCCTCGCTGTTTTCACCAAACCTCTTTCAACACATAACACCGCCGGGAACAGCCTCTTCAAACACATCGCACTGGGAAGAGGGATCTGCCTCAATCGCTAAAATGCTTTGTTGGAATCCATCTCCCCATGAACTCAATTTCTGAATGATAGCTTTACGAAGCGCTAACAGGCTCAGTCACACAACATAGTGTGATATCATCACCTAAGAGGTTAGAGAAATATTCTAGGGCTGCAGGGTCATTGTGGGGAGTGGGTTGATTATGGGGTGCGAGTTGATAATGGTTTGCGGGGTGATTATGGGGTGTGGGGTGATTATGGAGTAGCGTGGTGATTATGGGGTGCGAGTTGATAATGGTGTATGGGGGTGATTATGGTGAAAACATTGTTTTCGTCACCAAAATATTAGAACATTACAAAAGAGAACGATAGATGTCTAACACTTGACTGAGCATCGTTGATTTTGTCCCATTGAAGTGAAAAAGATAGATAGTGTAGGCTTGGGCTAGATAGTCGGAGAGATAGTGTGTTTGAAAGAATCACTTCCATCATGGCATCTAGACTTCCAAAGACAGAGAGGGACTAAGTCCCAAATGGCACTCTATTCCCTACATAGCGCACTACTTTTGACCAGAGCCCTATGCACTACATAAGGAATAGTGTGACATTTGCCCTTGTCACACGCAGTGGACTACATAGGGAATAAGATGCCATTTATGATGCAGAAAACAAACTCTTAAAAAAAAAAAATGTTTTTACTTCGCGATCAAACCCTGAAAATGCCCTAAAGCCTGAATCTTTTCCCACACGTTCCGTTCGAAACATCTGTTTATCAGAATGTTTGTTTGTTGGAAATGTCCCTAGCGCTCCAGAACACCATCTGAGCATTGTGCGTTTCGATGTAGCACTCACTCAATATTAACTTGAAGTCTGATAGCTTAAATATCACTTGAATTTTCATTCAAAGACAGTCATGTCCTCTTTCACCTCCTCCACTTTGTTGTTATTAAACATTACTTTGATGAAATCATCACGTTCAGAATTACAACTCTACCAAATGGCACCCTATTCCCTAAATTCCACCAACTTCAAACATCAGCTATCTGAGCAGCTAACCGATCGCTGCAGCTGTACATAGTCTATTGGTAAATAGCCCACCCATTTTCACCTACCTCATCCCCATACTGTTTATATTTATTTACTTTTCTGCTCTTTTGCACACCAATATCTCTACCTGTACATGACCATCTGATCATTTATCACTCCAGTGTTAATCTGCAAAATTGTAACTATTCGTCTACCTCCTCATGCCTTTTGCACACATTGTATATAGACTCCCCCTTTGTTTTCTACTGTGTTATTGACTTGTTAATTTGTTTATTCCATGTGTAACTCTGTGTTGTCTGCTCACACTGATATGCTTTATCTTGGCCAGGTCGCAGTTGTAAATGAGAACTTGTTCTCAACTAGCCTACCTGGTTAAATAAAGGTGAAATAAAAAAAATAAAAAAAATAAAAAATAGTGCACTACTTTTGACCAGGGTCCATGGAGCTGTATGAATGGAATTATAGGCAGTCATTTGGGACATAACAAGAATGTCTGTGGGGAAACAGCCGACATGCTAAGGCTACTCCTGGAAGACCACCTCAATGGCACCCTATTCCCTTTATAGTGCATAGGGCTTTGTTCAAAAGTAGTGCACTATATAATAGGGTGCCTTTAGGGACACCGACCTAAATGTGGGATTGAACAGTACACTTTACACTACAAAGGCTATTGGAAACCCGGATCTGTAAGTGTTTTGACAGCACGGATAAAGCCTGAGTGTTTTGACAGCACGGATAAAGCCTGAGTGTTTTGACTGCATGGATAAAGCCTGAGTGTTTTGACAGCATGGACAAAGCCTGAGTGTTTTGACAGCATGGACAAAGCCTGAGTGTTTCGACTGCATGGATAAACCCTGAGTTTTTTTGACTGCATGGATAAAGCCTGAGGGTTTTGACAGCATGGACAAAGCCTGAGTGTTTTGACAGCATGGACAAAGCCTGAGTGTTTTGACAGCATGGACAAAGCCTGAGTGTTTCGACAGCATGGACAAAGCCTGAGGTGAAATCCCATTGGCAGTTGACACAAGCGTAAACAACACACGCACACTTCATCACAACATTATACGCACACGCATGCACACGCACACGTATGTTCTTGATGAGAACAACAGGGTATTTGTCTCAATGAGCCGTCATTCTAAACAGCCCATTTAATTGTAAACAGCCCATGGGGCTTGTCTGTCATGGAGAGGGATTGAGAAGAGGCCTCATTCCACGAGGCCAGTGGTTTTTTTAACCAGTTACATCCATGTAATTAGGAATCAGTAATTTAATGAGATCTCTATGGATCTCTGTACGGTTGTTTCATGTTCAGTGTGCTCAGGCTGTTGATATATTTTTATCATTTGAGGGATTCGCATCATGAGCAAAGTCATTTGTATCATTTTACTTTGCCTGTGAGAACCATGAGCACAGGCAAGTCTGACTAGGCTTAGCTATACCACTGCCTTTGCCTAAATAAACAACAGAGCATGGCTTTGTGTTCGTGGTTGCACCTTTACAATGCAGAAACCCGCTTGTTTCTAGCTAAAACCCAGATCTTCTTCTCTCAGGTTTTATGGTCCCAACGTTTTTTTTCAATCATGGCACAACTTAGATGGGATAAAAAAAATAAGCAGCAAACCTACAAATTTCCTATTAAGTTATTTAGTGATAACGACATAATCTCATCTGATAAATACTGCAAATAATGTATTTTCTGTATCGTTTTTTTATACTGTAGATTAAATAAATCGAATCAAATGTTATTGGTCACGTACACATGGTTAGCAGATGTTAATGCGAGTTTACGAAATGCTTGTGCTTCTAGTTCTGACCATGCAGTAATTTCTAACAGGTAATCTAACAATTTCACAACAACTACATTATACACACAAGTCAAGTGCAAAGCAGTGAATAAGAATATATACATATATATATGGGTGAGCGATGGCCGAACGGCATAGGCAAGATGCAGTAGTTGGCATAGAGTACAGTATATACATATGAGATGAGTAATGTAGGGTATGTAAACATTATATAAAGTGGCATTGTTTAAAGTGACTAGTGATACATTTATTACATACAATTTTTTATTGTTAAAGTGGCTAAAGATTTGAGTCAGTATGTTGGTAGCAGCCACTCAATGTTAGTGATGGCTGTTTAACAGTCAGATGGCCTTGAGATAGAAGCTGTTTTTCAGTCTCTCGGTCCCCTCTTTGATGCACCTGTACTGACCTCGCCTTCTGGATGATAGCGGGGTGAACAGGCAGTGGCTTGGGTGGTTGTTGTCCTTGATGATCTTTATGGCCTTCCTGTGACATCCGGTGGTGTAGGTGTCCTGGAGGGCAGGTAGTTTGCCTCCGGTGATGCGTTGTGCAGACCTCACTACCCTCTGGAGAGCCTTATGAATGTGGGCAGAGCAGTTGCCGTACCAGGCGGTGATACAGCCCGACAGGATGCTCTTTGATTTTGCATCTGTAAAAATGTATGAGTGTTTTTGGTGACAAACCACATTTCTTCAGCCTCCTGAGGTTGAAGAGGCTCTGTTGCGCCTTCTTCACCACGCTCTCTGTGTGGGTGGACCATTTCAGTTTGTCAGTGATGTGTACGAGGAACTTAAAACTTTCCTCCTTCTCCACTACTGTCCCATCGATATGGATAGGGGGGAGCTCCCTCTGCTGTTTCCTCAAGTCCACGATCATCTCCTTTGTTTTGTTGACGGGTGGGTGGGTGAACAGGGAGTACAGGAGAGGGCTGAGAACGCACCCTTGTGGAGCCCCAGTGTTGAGGATCAGCGGAGTGGAGATGTTGTTTCCTACCTTCACCACCTGGCGGCACCACATCAGAAAGTCCAGGACCCATTTGCACAGGGCGGGGTCAAGACCCAGGGTCTTGAGCTTAATGACGAGTCTGGAGAGCACTATATGGTGTTGAATTCTAGTCGATGAACAGCATTCTTGTCCAGATCGGTTTATTTGAACTATTTTCCATAGTTTGTATAGCTCCTTAGTCATGATGATTAATTTGTGTGTACCTCTTCATTAAGAGCGTTCCGAATCCACAAAAAACAACAATGTAGCTCCGGTAAAAGAGGTATTTAGTTTTAAACTGTTTGTGTGGCGAGTGGGTGGGGGAGAGGAACCACTGTTTCAGTTGGATGGTGTTTTGCGTAAAGTTGATGGAAATGAGTGGAAAACTGTAACATTGGAGAATGGAGCCTACTAAGATAACATGTGAAATAGTTTTAACCTCTACGGGATGGGTGTCCCTAAACCAGGATGGTTGTTGCTAACGTGCTAACGTGCTAACGTGCGCTAATGTGACTAGAATTATGTTGTATACAACAGCCAACATAGACATGTACAGTATAATACAAGCAGAGCGGAAAATTCTTGTTAATTGTTAATTCTTGTTCATTCTTGTTCATTCTTGTTAATCTAACTGCAGTGTGTCCAATTCCAATTCCAATGTCCAATGTCCAATTCACAGTAGCTATTACAGTGAAAAAATACCATGCTTTTAATTGAGGAGAGTGCACAAGAACAACAACATTTTATCATGGCAACTGGTTTGATACATTCACCTCTGAAGGATAATAATGTACTTACATTCAGTAATCTTGCTCTGGTTTGTCATCCTGAGGGTGCCAGTGATAAAAAATTTAGCATTTAGCATTGTTTTATAAAATCTATTTTTATTTTCAAATTTAGGAACTGGGGTCTACAGTTTGACCCCACTGCTGTCTCCCCGGCATCTAGATGTGTGAAAGTTATTGATAATGATCCATCATGTATGACATTTCTAGGAGTGTGTAAATGAACATCTTTTATGACCATAACATTTTTGGATGTTCTCTATAGGTATGTGAAAATGTATGAATTGACCCACATTTGGGCAAACTCCTGGCAGACTTGACAAAAAATATTGTGCAGTGGGGCCTCCCGGGTGGCGCAGTGGCTAAGGGCGCTGGCTCCACACACCGACACATTGGTGCGGCTGGCTTCCGGGTTGGATGCGAGCTGTGTTAAGAAGCAGTGTGGGTTGGCTTGGTTGGGTTATGTATCGGAGGACGCATGACCTTCAACCTTTGTCTCTCCCAAGCCCATTCGGGAGTTGTAGCGATGAGACAAGATAGTAGCTACTAAAACAATTGGATACCATGAAATTGGGGAGAAAACGGGGTAAAAAAATATATACAGTGCCTTGCCTTTCGGCCCCCTTGAACTTTGCAAAAAGTCGCAAAGTTCAAGGGGGGCGAATACTTTCGCAAGGCACTGTATATACATACAGTGGGGTAAAATAGTATTTAGTCAGCCACCAATTGTGCAAGTTCTCCCACTTAAAAAGATGAGAGGTACACTTCAACTATGATTGACAAAATGAGAAAAAAAAATCCAGAAAATCACATTGTAGGATTTTTTATGAATTGATTTGCAAATTATGGTGGAAAATAAGTATAGGGGTTAGATGTGGGTTAGATATGGGGTCATTTAACTCATATCTAACCCTTATTTAACCCACTGCTAACCCCTATCTAACCCACATCTAACCCCTATCCAACCCCTATCTAACCCCTATCTAACCCATATGTAACCCCTATCTAACCCATATTTAACCCTCATCAAACCCATATTTAATCCATATCTAACACTTATTTAACCCCTATTTAACCCATGTCCAACCCCTATTTAACCCATGTCCAACCCCTATTTAACCCCCATACAACCTCTAAAAAAAACGATTGAACCCCTATTCAACCCCTATTTAACCCATATTTACCCCTTGATTTTGGCACTAGTTCCATATATACAGTGTGGAGAACAACTATTTGATGACACTGCCGATTTTGCAGGTTTTCCTACTTACAAAGCATGTAGAGGTCTTTTCTTTTACCAAATATTAAGTTCTGCTTTTCTGATGTATCAAATATTTATGTCATGCAATAAAATGCAAATTAATTACTTAAAATCATACAATGTGATTTTCTGGATTTTTGTTTTAGATTCCGTCTCTCACAGTTGAAGTGTACCTATGATAAAAAATTACAGACCTCTACATGTTTTGTAAGTTGGAAACCCTGCATAATCGGCAGTGTATCAAATACTTGTTCTCCCCAGTGTACTTCCATAAAAATGTTAAACTGGTGCCAGGCTCTCTTCAGGTGAGTTTTGTGAGGCTTGTGGGCATCCTAGAGCAAAACAACCGGCATGTAAGTGTTCGTGAGAGTCTCACTTTCGACTCTGGGGTCTTATTAATGCTTCTGCATACTGGGTTTGGTTTGCTCGTAGCAGAACTTGGCTAGGAGTAGTGAAAGTCTGTGCCTTAAAAGAACCTCACTTGGAAAAACAGAAAAAAAGCATCAATAGTACTGTTTGTCCCTCTTGAGATGTCGTATCCAGTATACACTTCCTCAAAATAGTCAGATTTAATCTAAGATGCTTCAAGAAATCTGATGTTTGGTGCATTGTTTCTCAAGTGACCAAATGTGCATGAAAACAACTGGGAGACAAGTGCTTGCTTCACATGTGTTTTTGTGAGACATAGCGGTTCATGGCTGGAGATATTCATCTGAGACATGCAGCCCCAAACTTGTAACAATGGAAGAGAAGCATGGAGAGGCCAGAGGTAGACAGACTTGTAAATTGGGCTAACGATCAGTAGTTGGGTTGTGGAGAAACGCCATTAGTGCATCATCTGCAAGCATTACAGCAGATGAATGCGCAGAAAGTGCTTGGTGAACGGATAGACGTTGTTATGGACAGCAAGGAGAAGGAGAGCCGAGCGAAATGGGGACATGTGTATTTAGGAAGAATGGTGCAAAGTACAAACCGTAGTATGCTGTCTCTGATGGCTCAGAAATTGAACCTGACGAAAGTGAGGATGAATTACCTGTGATGGCAGGTGTCGTGAGGACTTCCGAGTCTGAGCTTCACACCAATGGTCATGCAAATGATGATTCGATGTCACGAATTCCTCCGAACTTGGTCCCTCTCCTTGTTCGGGGGACGTTCAGCGGTCGACGTCACCAGTCTTCTAAGCATTGCCGATCCACTTTTCATTTTCCATTTGTTTTGTCTTGTCTTCTCACACACCTGGTTTCAATTCCATCAATTACATGTTGTGTATTTACCCCTCTGTTCCTCACATGTCCTTGTCCGGTATTGTTTATTGTTAGTGCTTGTGCGTGCACATTGTATCTTTTTTTTTTGTCCCATTGTATATATTGTTTTTTCTTGACGGTAATTTTTATAATTAAACTGCGCCGTTGTAACACAGTCTTGGCTCTCCTGCGCATGACTTCTCTTCCGCCAGTATACCCACCTTACATTCGGACCCAGTGGCTGTGACATCTTTGGAGAAAGTGGATCCCTGCCTTTTGGCTGATCCATATGTAGTCTCACGCTGGGTAGAAAACAAGTTGGGTACTGTTTAAACTGGTGAAGGCTCAAAGTGGACTACCTTCATCTTCGGTCCAGAGGGCGCAGGCACTTTGCATCACGTGACTAGGGACAAGACCTGAGAATTGCTTTGCTCTCCAGAGCAGGGTGCTTTTGAAAGGAGTAATTGGGGTGTCGTTAAGTGTTGAGATTGAGCAACTGAAATTGAACATTCCCTTTGTCTGTGATGCCCACCGTTTGGTGCGACACAGACCTGGTGGTGAGTGTGATGAAACTGAGAACTGAGAGTATTTACCTGTTAAAGTCATGTTAGGACATGTCAGTTATCCAGTGAGAAATGTTGTGCCGAACCCACTAGGGTGTTTCAGATGCCAAGTTATGGTCATGTTGCAGCACTGCGTAGGAGGGAGATTCCGAGATGTTTGCAGGAGAGCATGGGACAAAGGAATGTGTAGTGTAGGTGGAAAAAACTGTGTCGATTGTGAGGGGTGCCCATGTTGCTGGGGATAAGAAGTGCCCAGTGCAAGAGAGACAGGTTGAGGTTGTCAGGGTAGAACAGAAGGTGTCATATGCTGAGGCAGTGAAAAGAGTAGAGGATGATAGGTAAAGGGTGAGTACCAGGCCTAGGCCAATACAGAGTGATATGAATTTGTGCTTCAGTAAGGTTGGCTTCTTAGCATTCATTGCCATGGTTATCAAATGTACTGCAGAGATGGAACCTCAATCACAGAGAATAGATGTTGTGGAGGCAGCTGCAGAGATGTACTTGAGCGTATGAGGTTTCACTGCATAAGAGTAACAAGGTGTGTTGAAGGAAATAGTCCCGTCCTCCCAGGCCGTGGAATGGGGTGGGGATTGGTCTTTTTTTTTTAAAGTAGTGCAGTGACCTCCAGATGTATTGTTTTTGCCTCTGTTCTCTAGCACTTTGGATTTGAAATGATACAATGACTATGAGGTTAAAGTGCAGACTGTCAGTTTTATTTTGAATGTCAATCATATCGGGTTGAACCGTTTAGAGATTACAGCACTTTTTGTACATAATAAAAATATTTTGACAAATTGACTTGTAATATGTATTAAAGAAGTAAAAAGTTAAGTATTTGATCCCATATTAGCACGCAATCATCAATCATCTCACTTGTAACACATTTGTTGAATGCATTTTCTGTTTGATTTGACTGTTTTAGATTATTTTCTGTTTGATTTGACTGTTTTAGATTATTTTCTGTTTGATTTGACTGTTTTAGATTATTTTCTGTTTGATTTGACTGTTTTAGATTATTTTCTGTTTGATTTGACTGTTTTAGATTATTTTCTGTTTGATTTGACTGTTTTAGATTATTTTCTGTTTGATTTGACTGTTTTAGATTATTTTCTGTTTGATTTGACTGTTTTAGATTATTTTCTGTTTGATTTGACTGTTTTAGATTATTTTCTGTTTGATTTGACTGTTTTAGATTATTTTCTGTTTGATTTGACTGTTTTAGATTATTTTCTGTTTGATTTGACTGTTTTAGATTATTTTCTGCACAGTAGAAATGTTAAATATTGTATTGTGCCATTTGAAGTCCCTTTTTATTTTTAAGAATATGATATTTTTCTAAACATATATTAATGTGGATGCTACCATGATTACGGATAATCCTGAATGAATTGTGAATGAAGTATGAGTGAGAAAGTTTGTGACGACAGATGTTCAGGTCGAATACCTGAGGAGAATTCCTGGTGTAGTTGGTACCCGACGTTTCCGTGTTTCAAATGTGTGCAGAAGGACAGAGTATATTGACAAACTGTGTGTAGAAGAACGACGGTGTTGTAATTGTGGTGGGGATCATGATCCTGGGTTCCTGGAGTGCCCTGTAAGAGTGAAGGAGATTGAGGAGGCAAAAGTTAGGGCGGTCAATGGAAGCTCCTATGCGGAGACGATCAAAACTAATTGAGAAAACAAGTGATGGTAGCGGATGGATGCACCACAGCTTGTAGTAAATGTTTGCTGCCAGTCAAAAGATACCCTGTTTGTTAAAATGGTTGATAATGTGATGTTTATTGTCACATTTATTAACTTAGCTGCACAAGTCTCAAAGAAGTCTAAGAAACTAGACTTTATTGTGGTTGTCGTAGAAACGTTCTTGGAACTCAAGGATTTTACATCTGAAGACTTGCCAGACGTACTGGAAGACCAGCCCTCCCAGGTTCCCCTTGAGCCAGTTAATTTTTTTAAATAGAAAAGTTGTTTGATTTAGTTTCGTTTTTTTTTTTTTTTTTTTAAATGGGGGGGGGGGATATTTTGTTCCACGTAAAATAACATTTTTCAACTTCACTTGATTTGCTTTCTTATCTTAACTTTCTACGAATTGCCACTGGCATTCTTGCGATTCTAAACACCATAGTTTCTGTTTTGCAAAAAAAACACAACCATCTGCTCTCCCAAACTTCAAACTGAGATAAATCATATACTTTGCCCAGCACTGTTGAAGTCAGCACGCTGCAAAGTTCAACCATTGTTTCTCGACTATACATTACATGCCTCCCTAATTTGAAAGCCAGCCAACAGCTCCATCCTCAGCGCTGTGCCGCTTAAAATGTGAATTGGAAAGATGAAAATACTTCACTCTATCAGCTTTTTACAGTCCTGTCAGCATGTGCCACACATCAAGAGTACAATGTAACCTGCAACACATCTATCACATCTATGATGGATCGCCAAGAGGGGAGGCAGGTATAAATGGAAAAACACACAACATGGTTTCTGTTCAAAGCAAGGTTAACACCATCCGAGTCCAAGGGCTCATTTCAATCAAACCCACATTGCAGTATTTAATGCAGGAACAATTTTTCCAATGGTCAAATGAACTCACAGACTGGTCACGGGTAACGTATAAAAGCCTACAGTACTACCAGGTGCGACGCCCCTCACAAGTAGTATGCTTTATCTTTTCAGATTTAGAAGTGGACCTGAGATTAATATTGTAAATAAAGGCATAAACATTGCTATGGCAGTTTCAAAAGAATCCGAAACGGCTAATGCCGAAATATTAAAGCAAGAGTTTTTAAATTAGATCATAAATAAATATTAAATTAGATCATACCATAACAATAATAGGTATTTCAAAATACGTTAAATATGAAGGGTAGCTCGGTTCTGCTCTTCACGTTTGGACCAAACATCGGAGTGTGAATGTGTGTTTTGGAGAGGCGTCAGGGCAGATATAGCAGCAGGTGACAGGTCTTAAGCAACAGGCCACCAAGATAAGTGAGGTCGGCGTGAAATATGATTTAAGCACTGCCATTAAAGCACTGCCTTCCATTCGCCTTTATTTTAAAGGAACATGTAGCAAACCATTTATCTTCACAACCCACACACACAGTCAGCTACTTCTGAAGGAAGAAGAAAGGCAGAGAGAAAAAAAGGTAAACAAACTAAAGAAAGAAAATGTCCTCTTCAGCACATCCTAAACTAAAGTATAAAAACACATGTCTGTTTGAATAGATTTGAAGAAATTCTAGAAAAGTGGATTGTAACAATATGTGGTATATTGTAGATTATTAGTGGTTTAGAACCATTAATTGTTTGGCTGACAATGGACTATTTACCAGTCCCACCTAGCCAGGACTGAATAGGGTTGTTCCAGGTCGGCCTTATTGCAGTCCTTATTGAGACCTCAAAACACCTCTTATAATGCAAAGAAAGTACAGAAGTTTCATTACAATAATATAATTTGTAAAGCACATAACAAGCAGATCCGTAATCTTGATCTGACTTGAACTGTTATACTGGCTTCAACTTTAACAGATAAAAAAATCCCAAAAATCAAATAACAACAGGAAGATGATTGGATCATATTGTTTTTGTTTATCATTAATGTCTTTGAACCACTGTTTTAATCTGCTTTGATATAAAAATCCATAAATCAAACCGTCATCTTTCATGGTTTGGAGAATAGTCTGATGCTAATCTGCACATCTATTCACTGGTGGGGTTTCATCAGACATCTCCATTTCTGACCAAGCTTTTAACCCACTGTGTCAGCAGGAATCCACTCTGAGGTAAAAATCCACTCTGAGAATACATCCCAAATGGCACACCTATTCCTTTTGGGCCCTGGTCAAAAGTAGCTCACTACATAAGGAGTAGAATGCCATTTGGTACACAGACTGAGAGTATATATTTCCTGGGTTTAATAGAGTGTTTTACTGGCCCATCTCCTCCTTCCTGCTTCCTGCTCTCTGCTTCTTCCCACGTTGTTGACGTTGACAGACTGTCTAACAACAGGAGGGGTTGGCTGCTGGCAGGCACAGCTAGCTACAACATCTATGGGAACATTAGTTGTTTCTCATACTCATAGAGAATACATGAAGATAACTAATTGGTTGGAATATAAGTACTGTTATACTGTATGTGTCTGCTATGTACAGTGACTTGCGAAAGTATTCACCCCCCTTGGCATTTTGTTGCCTTACAACCTGGATTTAAAATATATTTTGGGGGGGTTTGTATCATTTGATAAACACAACACTTTGAAGTGTTATTGTGAAACAAACAAGAAATAAGTTAAAAAACAGAAAACTTGAGCATGCATAACTATTCACCCTCCCCAAAGTCAATACTTTGTAGAGCCACCTTTTGCAGCATTTATAGCTGCAATTGTCTCTTGGGGTATGTATTTATAAGCTTGGCACATCTAGCCACTGGGATTTTTGCCCATTCAAGGCAAAACTGCTCCAGCTCCTTCATGTTGGAAGGGTTCCGCTGGTGTACAACAATATTTAAGTCATTCCACAGATTCTCAGTTGGATTGAGGTCTGGGCTTTGACTAGGCCATTCCAAGACATTTAAATGTTTCCCCTTAAACCACTCGAGTGTTGCTTTAGCAGTATCCTTAGGGTCATTGTCCTGCTGGAAGGTGAACCTCCATCCCAGTCTCAAATCTCTGGAAGACTGAAACAGGTTTCCCTCAATAAATTTCCTGTGTTTAGCGCCATCCATCATTCCTTCAATTCTGACCAGTTTCCCAGTCCCTGCTTCACTGTGGGAATGGTGTTCTTGGGGTGATAAGAGGTGATAAGAGGTGTTGGGTTTGTGCCAAACATAGTGTTTACCTTGATGGCATAAAAGCTAAATTTTAGTCTCATCTGACCAGAGTACCTTCTTCCATATCTTTGGGGAGTATCCCACATGCCTTTTGGTGAACACCAAAGGTGTTGCCTATTTTTTTCATTAAACAATGTCTTTTTTCTGGCCACTCTTCCTTAAAGCCCAGCTCTGTGGAGTGAACGGCTTAAAGTGGTCCAATCTCCGCTGTGGAGCTTTGCATCTCCTTCAGGGTTATCGTTGGTCTCTTTGTTGCCTCTCTGATTAATTTGCCAGGTCCGTGAGTTCTGCTGGGGGGTCCTCTCTTGGCAGATTGTTGTGGTGCCATATTCTTTCCATTTTTTTAAGAATGGATTTAATGGTGCTCTGTGGGATGTTCAAAGTTTCGGATATCTTTTAATAACCCAACCCTGATCTGTATTTCTGCACAACTTTGTCCGTGGGATGTTCAAAGTTTCAGATATTTTTTTATAACCTAGCCCTGATCTGTACTTCTCCACAACCTTGTCCCTGACCTGTTTGGAGAGCTCTTTGGTGCCGCTTGCTTGGTGGTGTCCCTTGCTTAGGTTTGTTGCAGACTCTGGGGCCTTTCAGAACAGGTGTATATATACTGAGATCGTGTGACACATCATGTGACACGTAGATTGCACACTGTGCACTTTAATGTAATCAATTATGTGACTTCTGAAGGTAATTGGTTGCACCAGATCTTATTTAGGGGGTGAATAGCAAAGGGGGTGAATACATATGCACGCACCACTTTTCCGTTTTTTTTTTGTTACATTTTTTTAAACAAGTTCTATTTTAAATTTCATTTCACCAATTTGGACTATTTGGTGTTTGTCTGCTACATTAAATAAAAATAAAAATGGATTTAAATTACAGGTTGTAATGCAACAAATTTGGAAAAACACCAAGGGTGATGAATACTTTTGCAAGGCACTGTATGTTGTCGTATCACCTGGTTGTTGATTGGCCGTCTTTTGCCCCGCAGTTCCTCCAGGTTTGGGGGAAGGTGTTTACCTCCTGTCCCTGGTATTCACCTCAGACTGGCGATATTCATTTATGTAGAGGGTGTGGAGGTAAAGGGGCTTGTTTGCACAACACCGCTGAATGTAAAGCTGGCGAGTTACTCCAGAGGTCGCTGCATGATCATTTAATGTGGTCACAATGCTGCAGATGTATTATTTATATTTGCTGCAGGATCTTGGAGGCGGGGAAGCCGGCTTCAGATAATCTCCACCAAATCCACGTGACGGCTGATTTTTATGTCTGTTCCACTGAACTATCTTGGCGCCACCTCTGTCCCGGACCAACCGATGTATTTAGATGAGCCATTTTTGCCAAAAAAGGTTGTTTGGCTAAGCTGTGGAGTACTTACAGGCCCGTTTTGAGGAGAAACAAAAACAGGACCAAGCTCTACCCATCCTTTTCCCATGAAAATCCTTTGTGTGGAGGCTCGGCAGTTGCTGAGGCATGAAGGAAAGGGTCCAGGCCAGAGGCGGGTTGCCATGGGCACTGGGGCAGCTTTGAGGTCGGTTTTTGACCATCTTAGGGATTCTGGGCAGCTGCGAACGTCTTGGCACAGGCGCCATGCTCGGCCGTAGGATAGCGGGATGAAAGCAAATTCTTACGCGGCGCAGGGGACGAAGCAGACCTCACGACCTTAGCTTGAGGCCGCGGAGGGGAAGTGTTCTCGACAACCTCATCCCCAAGCATTTACTGTGGCAACGCTGCTCCTAAGTGGCTCGGTCAACGGCCTCAAGTTCCAGAATGAAAAGTATATTGTTTCTACCCAAGGTTCCTCTGTGTTCACAGGTATCGCGAGTGCGGTATCGTCCAAGTGTGGACATAACAAACACAGTTCATTCCCCACATTCAGACATAGGGTTGTCAAGAGTGGGGGATATGAAAACAAACATGACAAAACAAAAATGAATCATCTAAGTCCTCAGGGTGGCTCTCTGCCCCTTCAGGAGATAATGTGTGGGAGACTGGCAACATGCTCTGTCCAATGGTGGGCATGCAAAGTTTCATTATGGGTAATGGGGACGGGGGTGAGGCAGTACGGTCTGCAGTTCATTATGTGTCCTCCTCCTTTTCGTTGTGTCATTACATTAATGGTCCCGAGGTCCTAGCTCCTGTCTTATTTCCTCTCTCCTCCAAAAGCAGGTTACTTTTCAGAAGTACAGAGTGGTTGGTACAGCCAATTCCCATTAGCTTTGTTCCCATTCCCATACAGCTTAGTTTCCATTAGCGCTGGAATGTTGTGTCCCATCCTTGACTTGCTCCTCAAAGTTTGCAAGATTAAAATGCTCCCAGTTTGCTGGCTATTGCAGTCGGTGTGTCCTAGTGATTAGTTCACGCCATAGATCTGAAGGATGCGTATTTTAATGTCGCTGTACATCCTCCCCACAGAATGTTTCCGAGGGTGTGGTTCTTCCTTTCAGACTCTCCCTATCGCCATTCAACTTTTCCATGCTGGTGGGATCAGAGTATTGGCCTATCTGGATGATTGCCCGGCCATAGCGGAGTCGAGGGAACAGGTGGATCTCCACACTCCTAACTGATTTCCCATATTCAGTCTCTGGGGTTCCTAGTGAATCACAAGAAAGGTTTCTGGCTCTCATTCTGGACTCGGTTCTGAATCATGTGTTTTTGTCCCAACAGAGGTGAGTCGTATTCCGGCTCTGTCTGGCACAGTTTCAGCTAGGGCACTCTGTGCTTTTTAGCTTGCACCTGCAGTTATTTTGTCTGATGGCCTCTATGATAGCTGTTGTACCTCTGGGACTTCTGTTGATGCCCCTGTTTCGGTGCTGGGTGATTGTTTAGCGTCTGGACACATCTCATCACTGCTCAAGGTATCCCTGTCATGCCTCAGGGCGTTGACTCCTTCGAGGAACCAGTGACTATTGTTTCAGGGGTTATTAATTTGTCGGGTAGTGTCTCGCAGGGTGATCGCGACAGACGCATCCTCACCGGGATGGGGAGTGCTGTGTCACCCGGATAAGAGGGAATTGGGCAACAGCGCAAAAGTTCACTACATATCAATTACCTAGAGCCACGGACTATTTTGCTAACACTAAGGCATTTCCTTTCGATGTTGGAGGGCCAGCATATGTTGGTAAGGTCCGACAACAGACAGGGGGGTACGCAGTCTATCTCTCTCCTAAACCTGCCTGTTATCTGCTTGTATGGAGCAGTTCGCATTTCCTGTTGCTCAAGGTGACATATCTTCCAGAATCTCTTAAAGTTGGTGCAGATCTACTTTCCAAGAGGGGTTCTATCTCTACAGAGTGAAGACTGTACCCCGAGGTGGTTGGCCAGATATGGGACCGGTTCGGCAGGGCCAACGTAGATCTTTACGCATTGCGAGAAATCACACATTGTCATATGTTGTTCTCAATGAGGGATTTAGGCAACTAGTTGAGAACGGATGCTTTGGACATATCAGTGGCCTCGAACCCTGCACTATGCATTTCCTCTAGGGGACCTTATTCAGAATACTGTGGAGAGGATCCGTCAGGAGGATCTGTTGTTGATTCTGCTCCCCGTTGGCCAAGACAACCCTGATTCCCGGGATCATTTGCATGTTGGTTGAGGACCGGTGGAGGGTTCCGTGTCATCAGAATCTATTGTCGCAGGCACACGGGAGAGTTTGGCACCCACGACCGCAGATATGGGATCTGTGGGTTTGGCCTCTGAAAGGTTGAATTGGATTGGTAGGGGTTTACCTTCAATCGTAATTACGACTATACGGTCGGAGCGTGCACGGTCTCAGAGAAGGTTGCATACATATATATAAGTGCAGTGTGTTTGAGGGTTGGTGTCAGGTTAAATGTATTTCTCCTTTTCAGAGCTCTTTTGTGAAAATGTGGATTTCCTTGCAAGAGATTTTTTTTTTTTTTTTTTTTTTTTTCTTTATCCACATTTAAGGTTTATATGACAGCCATCTCAGCATGCAATGTAGGGATTGACGTCTTTACCCTGGGTTCTCTGGTTGTGCGGTGCCTGACAGACGTGCGTCAGCTCAGACTAGTCTCTAAACCTATGGTACCAACCTGGGACCTGGCGTTTGTCCTGGACACTCTGTGTGAGCCTCCTTTTGAAACCATTGGAGTCTGTGGGCCTGAAGGTCCTTTCCTACAAAACTGGCCTTAGCATCGGCCAAGCATGTTGGGGATCTCCACATGCTATCAGTACACCCTCACTAGAGGTGTGGCAGCTACTTGGGCGTTGTTCAGGGGCCTGACAATTGGGGCAGCGAGTTGGGGTTCCCACATACCTTTGTGAGATTTTATCACTTGAATGTAAGTGTGCCAAGTCTGACTCATAGTGTTCTTATGGCTGGGTCCATGAGAGCGTGTTAGGCAGCGTGCAGGTTGAGCATTTATCCGGGTTACTACAGTTCCCTGTGGGTTTGAGCCTTGGGATGGTTCATTGACTTTGATTGATGCTATGCAGCGTTCCTTTACCAAGTCATGACAGATATTCTGTTGTTTTGGACATGCAGTTTCTTGTATGAGGTCTGACATTTCAGACTCGAAAATATAGTGCATTCAGAAAGTATTCAGACCCCTTGACTTTTTCCACATTTCTTACATTACAGCCATATTCTAAAATTAATTAATTCTTTTTTTTTAATCATCAATCAACACACAATACCCCATAATGTCAAAGCAAAAATAGGTTTTAGACATTTTTTCACATTAAGGGTTCCAAACTTCTTCCATTTAAGAATGATGGAGGCCACTGTGTTCTTGGGGACCTTCAATGCTGCAGAAATGTTTTGGTACCCTTCCCCAGAGCAGTGCCACTACACAATCCTGTCTCCAATCCTGATTTGATCTAATATTCTTCCTTGTGTCTATCATCAGGTACTTTAATTTATTAAATATTGTACTATTGTTGTCATTGTTGTGATGTTTAATTACAAATGTCCAGTCTGATATTGACGTGCAAGCGACAAATCACAAGTCTACTGCACATCTTCAGTTTTCTTCTGGTGATTGGTCATTGACTCCCATAGTATGTAATACCTCGTTCCCTCCTTCAGGGAACAGCAGTTATATTTGGAACTATTTTCCCCTAAAGCTAAACACACATTTGCATCTAAATCTCTACAGTACTCTTGCATAACTGAGGATACTAGGGTAGTATTCACTAGGCATCAAACAGAAGAAAACAGACTGAAAAAGGGGAGGGACATGTGCAATAAGAAACACTAATAACTGTTTTCCGTTGCATGCTAATGAACACGACCCAGGCAATGCTGGCTCCAAAGAGCCAAACCAAACTGCTGGTGAATAGTAGAAAGTTTCTGCCTGTATAGTGTAATGGAATCCCAAGTTCTACAGCTAGGCTAGATAAGCCTCATGCAGCCTGCTCTCTGCTTGCCACAAAACCCTTTCAATTTCAGAAGCCAATATTTCCATATCCAAGGTTTGCAGTATTCTGCAACCTCTGAAACTACTTTGGAAAATTGTAATCTAGCCACAGACAGAAACTGACCTTGTCTAACACAGGGGGTGTCAAAACTAATTTCATGGAGGGCCTAGTGTCTGCGTTTTTTTTCTTATTTCAATGAAGACCTACACAACCAGGTGATAGGAGTTATTTACTAATCAGTGACCTTAATTTATCAACCAAGTACAAGGGAGGATCAAAAACCCGCAAACATTCGGCCCTCCGTGGAGTTTGATACGTGGACTAACAGGACTTCCTCTTTTTTCACTGATTTAAGCCTCGTTCAAATAGCCATTTGACCCGACTGGCTAAGTCTTTTGCTACATGCCATGTGATGTCTACTGTCCAAGCTCTTCTCTGTCCTGGCTGCCCAATGGTGAAATCAGCTGCCCCCATGAAACCAGCACAGCAAAGTTCCTGCCCATCTTCTGAATAACATCTGAAACAATACCTCATCGTATTGTATCTTAAATATTCACCCCCTCCAAAAATAAAAAACACATTTTAACCTTTAGTGAACTAACACTCAAACTTGACTTTTTCCAACCTAACTAGCTAACTGGCTAACTAGACTTTGGTGATAGCTGCTTTAATGAGGAATAATGTACTTACTATGACTGTGCTATGTGGCCATCTTAAGATGAATGCAATAACTGTAAGTCACTCTGGATTAGAGTGTCTGCTATATGACTCAAATGTAAAATTTACTGACCACTGAAGGTCAGGACCTTGGTTGGAACATCTCATCCCAAGGATATTAAAGAGAATATGTTCTCAGTGAAATACTTGTTAGACAATGTTCAATTAATTAATTCTGTAAGCTTTACAGCTACTGAAGTTGTTCTGTTTGTAACATGCAAATGAAAGAACTGAAAATCTTACGTACTTTGGGACATCTTTTTCAAACAAGTTCTCATTTACAATTATCACTGTGTAGATATCAGGTTGACAGACCTGGCCAAGATAAAGCAAAGCAGTTTGACACAAACAACAACACAGAGTTACAGATGGAGTAAAACAAACATACAGTCAATAATAGAAAAATAAGTCTATGTACAATGTGAGCAAATGAGGTGAGATAAGGGAGGTAAAGGCAAGAAAAATATCAGGCTGACATACCATACTACTGTAGATATTAGGTTGACAGACCATATCACTGTATATATCAGGCTGACATACCATACTACTGTAAATATCAGGTGGACAGACCATATCACTATGTAGATATCAGGTTGACAGACCATACTGCTGTAGATATCAGGTTGACAGACCATACTGCTGTAGATATCAGGTTGACAGACCGTACTACTGTAGATATCAGGTTGACAGACCATATCACTATGTAGATATCAGGTTGACAGACTATACTGCTGTAGATATCAGGTTGACAGACCATACTGCTGTAGATATCAGGTTGACAGACCGTACTACTGTAGATATCAGGTTGACAGACCGTACTACTGTAAATATCAGGTGGACAGACCATATCACTATGTAGATATCAGGTTGACAGACCATACTACTGTAGATATCAGGTTGACAGACCATACTGCTGTAGATATCAGGTTGACAGACCGTACTACTGTAGATATCAGGTTGACAGACCATATCACTTCAGATGTCAAGTTGACAGACCATATCACTGTGCAGATGTCAGGTTGACAGACCACACTACTGTAGAGATCAGGCTAACAGACCATACTATTGTAGATATCAGGTTGACAGACCATCTCTCTTCAGATGTCAGCTTGACAGACCATATCACTACTGTAGATATCAGGTTGACAGACCATATCACTGCAGATGTCAGGTTGACAAACCATATCCCTGTGTAGATATCAGGCTGACATACCATACTACTGTATAAATCAGGTTGACAGACCATATCCCTGTACAGATGTCAGGTTGACAGACCATATCCCTGTGCAGATGTCAGGTTGACAGACCATATCACTGTAGATATCAGGTTGACAGACCATTCTACTGTAGATGTCAGGTTGACAGACCACACTACTGTAGATGTCAGGTTGACAGACCATATCCCTGTGCAGATGTCAGGTTGACAGACCATACAACTGTAGATATCAGGTTGACAGACCATATCACTGCAGATGTCAGGTTGACAGACCATATCCCTGTGCAGATGTCAGGTTGACAGACCATATCACTTCAGATGTCAGGTTGACAGACCATATCCCTGTGCAGATGTCAGGTTGACAGACCATATCCCTGTGCAGATGTCAGGTTGACAGACCATATCACTTCAGATGTCAGGTTGACAGACCACACTACAGTAGATATCAGGTTGACAGACCATATCACTGTGTAGATATCAGGTTGACAGACCATATCACTGTGTAGATGCCAGGTTGACCGACCATGCCTCAGGACAGCCCTCTCACTGAACCTTTTATCACTCAGTTATATCCCCAATAGAGTGTTTACATGCTTTATCCTGGAGGATAAGTGTGTGTCACTCTCTCTCCCTCTCAGTTCACTCACCACAGCTAGTCATAATTGAACATTTACTGTATGACAGGCAGACGGGGAGTGAGAAAGAGACGTAAAATCACAGATATATGGAGAACCACAAGAGAGAATCCCATGTTAGCGTACTGTTGGGATGTGAGAAGAGGATACAGGTGAGTGATATAGCCAGAGAATCATATTACCACTCCATGACGGTATGACTATTGGGTAACCTTACATCGAGAACACTGTGGGTGTTCATGTTTTATACAAACACCCGACACTCTTAACTACACCATCTATTTTAGCAAAATTTGTCTGATGCATAAATCTATACAGATTTCATGTACAGGCTGGAAGTGTGTTTTCTGACAGAGACATAGGCCTATGTAACTTTCAATGTCTTCTAATCAAACAGTGTGAGTGGATTTGTCTGTATATTTTTCTCTCCAAGATTGCTACATGTTTTTCTGCACTGCACTAGCCAAGCTAGCCAACAGGGAATCTGTGCTCTACTTGACAGACACGGCGGGGGCCTACTTTGCATTCAAAGCATGGGGATACATCAGATCAAAGTGCCGTGGTCCAAAATATTGGAACTGCTGTTGTCCAGAAATATGCTGCTTCACAGAGGTGCCGGGTTCAGACACACGTCATTTCCATTCAACCCAGTTTTGCATAAGAACCAGCACAATATAGCTAATCTTCTTTTTGTCGTTGTTTTTGTCATAACTTGTTTCTGTTTCCATTTCAACTTCTTCTGCAGTTTAGAATAATTCATATTTTTCATTCAAAGGCTAGTTTTATATTATGAAATTAAAATGTTACTTTTTTGTTATCAAACGTAGGTACAACTCTAAAATATAATTGCTTGCTTGGTATTGTCATTTAAAGGTCAAATGACAATACACCTTTTAAAATGAAGATTTCATTACAATAATGAAGAAATGTATTTATATTTGGGGTCCCGAGTGGTGCAGCAGTCTAAGGCACTGCATCTCAGTGCTAGAGACATTACTACAGATGCTGGTTCGATTCCAGGCTGTATCACAAACGGCCGTGATTGGGAGTCCCATAGGGTGGCGCACAATTTGCCTAGCGTCGGCTGGGGTAGGCAGTCTTTGTAAATAAGAACTTGCTCTTAACTGATTTGCCTATTTAAATTAAATATCATTGTTGAATTTGACATCGAACATGCTTTAAAACATCTTTCAATTAATATAAAAGAAGTCCTATTTTCTATACTCTTCAATGTTACATACTAATAATATCAAACTTTCACCTTTCAACTTTCCAAAAGTTAAATCATACAGATGTAGGGCATTGCAGTCGTTTTGGTGGTGTCGGAGTTGGAACTGCGTTAGAGCTCTCATATCCAAAAGCGTCTCCTGGCTTTATACCTAAAGGCGCTTACAGTCAGGTTGCCGTAAAAAGTCAAAGTGTCATAGACTTCAATGGGAGTAGCATTCGCAAGCAGTTAGCAAGAGGTTGTGAATATTATTCGTTTTTGTATTTTGTATTTTTATTTTATTTAACCTAACCGTCACATGGTTGACCAATGAGCAGAGTTAATCTTATCAAGCAATCAAACAATGGACAACAACCAGGACTGCTGGTCCCTACGCACGGTAGGCTGGTTTTCTTGCTGTTCAGTTGCGTTTGCCTGTCTGTAAGCCCCTTAGAGGGATCATTTGTGATTTTGGCAATGAGGCCAGTTATATACTATGACAGTCAAACGTTGGGACACACCTACTCATTCAAGGCTTTCTCTTAATTTTTTACTGTTTTCTACATTGTAGAATAACAGTGAAGAAATCAACACTCTGAAATAACACATATGGAATCATGTAGTAAACAAAAAACCTGTAAAAAAAATCTAATAAATGTATTTAGATTCTTCAAATTAGCCTTTGCCTTGATGACACCTTCATTACCTTGTAAATGCAGAAAATTGCCAATCAAATTAAGTTCTATCACAGCGAACATGTTATTTTTGGGAATCATATTATTTTCTGAGTTCGGACATATTAGCACACGCACAGAGACAGAGAGAGAGAGATAAAGAGAGAGAGAGAGAGAGAGAGAGAGAGAGAGAGAGAGAGAGAGAGAGAGAGAGAGAGAGAGAAACCTTGAATGGTCGTTCTGTTTGTCTGTTGAAAGAAAATGCCTGATTTAGGGTTGAGCCCTAGCCTTGATCGCATTACTCCTGTCCTTGACACCTTTAGGTAGCAGAGAGCTCCTGGGTTGTGCGGGTTAATGGAATTGAAAGGGATGTGCAGTGAGCACGACCAGATTGTTTGTTTCCCTGCTGAGCGAACTGAGGGGGAGACTAAAAAAATAAATGTCCCAACACATTACAACAACCCACCTCACCTAGCAGCACAGGACAGATAAGAGTAGGTGTGTTCCTGTAGAAAATGTTCAGGACCTCCATCAAATCACAGTCAGCGGTGAATACAATGTTATTCTGTTTTCCTCTGTGCCTGTTGATGGTCTCCATATTGTCCTTTTTACATCCAGTAGACTGATGTAGTGTGTAAATTAACAACACTACAACAATCATTTATTCAAAAATATTTGGTTCATATGAAGTGATTCTCCAAATATTACAACTTGAACAACCAAATGGACAGGATGAGAATGAAACACGATGTAATTAGCATTGTATTATGAAGGGCTCACGGCTTGATTACATTATGAAATAAAAACGTGTCAGAACCCCCCTTGATTGTGGTGTTCATTATGTGTCATCAAACTGTAATAAAATGACGTAAGAAAAATGTCCTCATGTATGCAAAAACAAGAACAAGTGTGTGTGCTTTTGTTATTGTTATTGGGAAGAAAATATCAGAGTCCTCCTAAACTCATTCATAACAAGATGCCCAGATTGTGTCAAGGTCAAGATCAACCTGTGTAATGGGAGTAAGATATGATTTAAATAATTTAGTGGAATAGGAAGCGTCATTTTGCACTATCATTTAGCCATAGTAGGTCAAGATCCTTCTGTTTTGGTAAAAAGCTGAAAGATGGGACTGTAAAAAATGTATCCAGTCTCATATTCACATTGTAGTGGCTTCCTTTCCTCTTTACCATTCTGTCTTTTATACAAATATGTTCAAATCAGCTCTAACACACATCATGGGGGATCTGTAGACTTCTTCTTATTATTATTATTGGTTTATTGGTAGACTATGTTGGGGATGAATCAGAAATAGTTGGGTAACATAGATAAGATGTTTTATTTTCATAATATGCTTGTGAGATACTTGTCATTAGAATGCATCTCTTTGGACTATAGGGTTGGCAGTTTGCAGTTATCCCTTCTCAGCTAGGGCTCAGTCACTTGGGGCCCAGAGAGGGGAGAGGTCAGGTTTGTCTTATCTGTGAATGTGTCTGTAACTATTCCTAAACCATGTGAAGGGATGGCTTGATTAATGGGGAACCAGTTAGTTGGCTCCACAATGTCTGTACGCCAGTCACTCCCTACTTTTCCCATTTGGGGGAGGAGTATGGCAGTGTCTGGAACCATTGTATGTCCCCTCTGATGTTGCCCTTCTCTTGACCTGGTATAAGACCTAGAGGCTCGCTCTCCTCCGTGAGCTTGTACAGGAGGAAGTGTATTTGAAACGGGAGTATCTAGATTTGACAATTGATATATGCCATTGGATTAGGTAATGTTTTGGTAATAGGAAGTATCAAGAACGAGAAGTAGAACCTTGTCTTAGAGAGCAAACTGAACGATAATTTATAGCTAATGCTGTCTGGCTATGGGATACTCCCTGTCAGGTAAAAGTATTCCTTTGTGCAGTTTTCCTAAGACCTGTGGTTTGTCATGTCGACTAGGGGGTGGATCTTTGCTATAAAAGATCTCAGTGGCCATTATGTTGACACTCAGAATTCATTTATAGACACTGAATTGATCTGAGAGTCACAGGGCTATGGTGAAGCTCATATATTATTAAAAGATGAAGTTTAAAATATAACTCTGACTTGTGTGTGGTTTGTATACTCTCTTTTCACTTAGTAATGCAGGAAATTACCACGACAACTACACCCCAAAAAGGTGTATTGCCACCACATTCTGTGTGGGATGAATATAAAAAAAGATCCTACGAAATGGAAACATTGTGTGGTTTGGGGAATAAAAATCCATACAAACTAGCAACACACACAAAAAAATTAAACACTAAACAAAAAACATCCTATTTCTTCTGTTAAAAACAAAATACCCACATCTAATCTCTTCTCAGGCTTAGAGATGACATGAGGTATTCAGCTTCTACTTCCATAGACACCCTGGAGATGGGGGCCCTAGTCCAAAGCAGGGGTTTGAAACAGGGAACAGAACAGAAAACAATAAAATAACTACATTTTTAGAAGAACAGAATCAGAACTTTGTGAACGAAAGTGATCTACACTCAGAAAAAAAATGTCTCTTTAGGGTTCTATGTAGAACCTATCTGAACCTCAAGGGTTATATTCCTACCCGAGCATGTAATGGGAATTTTAGAAATCAACAGCTAATAAAAGCTAACCCAGTCGCATCAAACTCTGAAATGAGAGCTAACATTCACTTAAACAAATTTGAGCTATTTTCCATTGACCATTGTGAATTCCATAAACTTGAATACCCCTCGGTTTTCAAATCACATTGAAGGATTCGGCTGTTGACCGACAGCAACCAAAACCCATGTATGTCTATAACATTCCATCAGTGGTTACTCTGAAAGTAAGTAATATTGCCATTGGCTGTGGCCTAAGGCTAATAGCGAGATACTAAATGGTGCAGTTCTATGCAATCTAATAGCCATAGCAACTATATCAATATTAACCATCAGACAAGGCCTGCATCAGCTTATTGAGCGTAGCTTGTTTGAGTTGGAGATTCAGGTAACTTTAAAAATTGTAAAGGACTTGGGTCGATGCATCGGAACATTAGAAGCTTACTTCCTTAATTGGATTACATCCAGATCTGGCCTTTGCAGACGAATCAAGACGTTCTGGTATTGACTGAAACTTGGATCTCTGGGGACAATCTGGACTCTGATATGACATTTTAAGGGTTATATTGTGTTCAGGGCTGACAGGGTAGAGGTGGTGGAGTGGGCATTTAAAAAAAAAAAATCTGTGTCTTTACTGAAATCCATATCCCTCACCAAAAAATGTAAGCTATTCTCTTTAACCTGGTGAGTGTAGGGGGCAGTATTTGGATGTTTTTGATGAAAAAAGTACCCACTGCCTATTTCTCAGGCCCAGAATATAATTGTCAGATTAGGATAGAAAACTCTAAAGTTTCCAAAACGGTCAAAATATTGTCTGTGAGTAGAACAGAACTGACATTGCAGGCGAAAACCTGAGAAAAATCCAACCAGGAAGTGGCTTCTATTTTGAAAATGCCATGTTCCATAGCCTGCCTTCACTCCATTTAAAGGGATATCAACCAGATTCCCTTTCCTATGGCTTCCCCATGGTGTGAACAGTCTTTAGACATAGTTTCAGGCTTTTATTTTGAAAAATGAGCGAGAAAGATCACATTGCGTAAGTGGATGGCTGGGTGCCAGCAGCTTTTTGCATGAGCAACAGCTTGGAGCTGCCATTTTCTCTCTCTCCTATTGAAGAAACTACAGTCCCGGTTGATATACAGTGGGGAGAACAAGTATTTGATAACCTGCAAAATTGGCAGTGTTTCCTACTTATAAAGCATGTAGAGGTCTGTCATTTTTATCATAGGTACACTTCAACTGTGAGAGACGGAATCTAAAGCAAAAATTCAGAAAATCACATTGTAGGATTTTTAAGTAATTAATTTGCATTTTATTGCATGACATAAGTATTTGAAACATCAGAAAAGCAGAACTTAATATTTCTTACAGAAACCTTTGTTTGCAATTACAGAGATCATACCTTTCCTGTAGTTCTTGACCAGGTTTGCACACACTACAGCAGGGATTTTGGCCCACTCCTTCATACAGACCTTTTCCAGATCCTTCAGATTTCGGGGCTGTCGCTGGGCAACACAGACTTTTAGCTCCCTCCAAAGATGTTCTATTGGGTTCAGGTCTGGAGACTGACTAGGCCACTCCAGGACCTTGAGATGCTTCTTACGGAGCCACTCCTTAGTTGCCCTGGCTGTGTGTTTCGGGTCGTTGTCATGCTGGAAGACCCAGCCACAACCCATCTTCAAAGCTCTTACTGAGGGAAGGAGGTTGGTGGCCAAGATCTCGCGATACATGGCCCCATCCATCCTGCCCTCAATACGGTGCAGTCGTCCTGTCCCCTTTGCAGAAAAGCATCCCCAAAGAATGATGTTTGCACCTCCATGTTTCACGGTTGAGATGGTGTTCTTGGGGTTGTACTAAACCTTCTTCTTCCTCCAAACACGGCGAGTGGAGTTTAGACCAAAAAGCTCTATTTTTGTCTAATCAGACCACATGACCTTCTCCCATTCCTCCTCTGGGTCATCCAGATGGTCATTGGCAAACTTCAGATGGGCCTGGACATGCACTGGCTTGAGCAGGGGGACCTTGCGTGCGCTGCAGGATTTTAATCCATGACGGCGTAGTGTGTTACTAATGGTTTTCTTTGAGACTGTGGTACCAGCTCTCTTCAGGTCATTGACCAGGTCCTGTTGTGTAGTTCTGGGCTGATCCCTCACCTTCCTCATGGTCATTGATGCCCCACGAGGTGAGATCTTGCATGCAGCCTCAGACCGAGGGTGACTGACGGTCATCTTAAACTTCTTCCATTTTCTAATAATTGTGCCAACAGTTGTTGCCTTCTCACCAAGCTGCTTCCATATTGTCCCTGTAGCCCATCCCAGCCTTGTGCATGTCTACAATTTCATCCCTGATGTCCTTACACATCTCCCTGGTCTTGGCCATTTTGGAGAGGTTGGAGTCTGTTTGATTGAGTATGTGGACAGGTGTCTTTTATACAGGTAACGAGTTCAAACAGGTGCAGTTAATACAGGTAATGAGTGGAGAACAGGAGGGCTTCTTAAAGAAAAACTAACGGTGAGAGACGGAATTCTTATTGGTTGGTAGGTGATCAAATACTTGTGTCATGCATAAAAATACAAATTAATTACTTAAAAATCATACAATGTGATTTTCTGGATTTTTTTTTCAGATTTCGTCTCTCACAATTGAAGTGTACCTATAATAAAAAATTTGACCTCTACATGCTTTGTAAGTAGGGAAAACCTGCAAAATCGGCAGTGTATCAAATACTTGTTCTCCCCACTGTATTATTGATCATATATTGTAAAAACAACCTGAGGATTGATTATAAAAAACGTTTGAAATGTTTCTACGAACATTACGATAAGGCAATAAATAGGCCATAGTGGCAAAATAATGACAATATAGCAATTAAACACTGGAGTGATAGATGTGCAGAAGACAAGAGAGCAAGTAGAGATACTGGGGTGCAAAGGAACAAAATAAATAAAATAAATAACAGTATGGGGGATGAGGTAGTTGGATGGGCTATTTACAGATAGGCTATGTACAGGTGCAGTGATAGGTGCGCTGCTCTGACAGCTGGTGCTTAAAGTTAGTGAGGGAGATATGAGTCTCCAGCTTCAGTGATTTTTGCAGGTCGTTCCTTTCATTGGCAGCAGAGAACTGGAAGGAATGGCGGCCAAAGAGGAATTGGCTTTGGGGGTGACCAGTGAAATATACCTGCTGGAGTGAGTGCTATGGGTGGGTGCTGCTATGGTGACCAGTGAGCTGAGAAAGGGCGGGGCTTTACCTAGCAAAGACTTATAGATAATGCCAGTGGGTTTGGCGACGAATATGAAGCGAGTGCCAGCCAACGAGAGCAGACAAATCAAAATCAAATCAAATCAAATTTTATTTGTCACATACACATGGTTAGCAGATGTTAATGCGAGTGTAGCGAAATGCTTGTGCTTCTAGTTCCGACAATGCAGTAATAACGAGCAAGTAATCTAACTAACAATTCCAAAAAAAACTACTGTCATACACAGTGTAAGGGGATAAAGAATATGTACATAAGGATATATGAATGAGTGATGGTACAGAGCAGCATAGGCAAGATACAGTAGATGATATCGAGTACAGTATATACATATGAGATAAGTATGTAAACCAAGTGGCATAGTTAAAGTGGCTAGTGATACATGTATTACATAAGGATGCAGTCGATGATATAGAGTACAGTATCAACGTATGCATATGAGATGAACAATGTAGGGTAAGTAACATTATATAAGGTAGCATTGTTTAAAGTGGCTCGTGATATATTTACATCATTTCCCATCGATTCCCATGATTAAAGTGGCTGGAGTAGAGTCAGTGTCATTGACAGTGTGTTGGCTGTAGCCACTCAATGTTAGTGGTGGCTGTTTAACAGTCTGATGGCCTTGAGATAGAAGCTGTTTTTCAGTCTCTCGGTCCTAGCTTTGATGCACCTGTACTGACCTCGCCTTCTGGATGGCAGCGGGGTGAACAGGCAGTGGCTCGGTGGTTGATGTCCTTGATGATCTTTATGGCCTTCCTGTAGCATCGGGTGGTGTAGGTGTCCTGGAGGGCAGGTAGTTTGCCCCGGTGATGCGTTGTGCAGACCTCAGTACCCTCTGGAGAGCCTTACGGTTGAGGGCGGTGCAGTTGCCATACCAGGCGGTGATACAGCCCGCCAGGATGCTCTCGATTGTGCATCTGTAGAAGTTTGTGTGTGCTTTTGGTGACAAGCCGAATTTCTTCAGCCTCCTGAGGTTGAAGAGGCGCTGCTGCGCCTTCCTCACGATGCTGTCTGTGTGAGTGGACCAATTCAGTTTGTCTGTGATGTGTATGAGGAACTTAAAACTTGCTACCCTCTCCACTACTGTTCCATCGATGTGGATGGGGGTGTTCCCTCTGCTGTTTCCTGAAGTCCACAATCATCTCCTTAGTTTTGTTGACGTTGAGTGTGAGGTTATTTTCCTGACACCACACTCCGAGGGCCCTCACCTCCTCCCTGTAGGCCGTCTCGTCGTTGTTGGTAATCAAGCCTACCACTGTTGTGTCGTCCGCAAACTTGATGATTGAGTTGGAGGCGTGCATGGCCACGCAGTCGTGGGTGAACAGGGAGTACAGGAGAGGGCTCAGAACGCACCCTTGTGGGGCCCCAGTGTTGAGGATCAGCGGGGAGGAGATGTTGTTGCCTACCCTCACCACCTGGGGGCGGCCCGTCAGGAAGTCCAGTACCCAGTTGCTGAGACCCAGGGTCTCGAGCTTGATGACGAGCTTGGAGGGTACTATGGTGTTGAATGCCGAGCTGTAGTCGATAAACAGCATTCTCACATAGGTATTCCTCTTGTCCAGATGGGTTAGGGCAGTGTGCAGTGTGGTTGAGATTGCATCGTCTGTGGACCTATTTGGGCGGTAAGCAAATTGGAGTGGGTCAAGGGTGTCAGGTAGGGTGGAGGTGATATGGTCCTTGACTAGTCTCTCAAAGCACTTCATGATGACGGATGTGAGTGCTACGGGCGGTAGTCGTTTAGCTCAGTTACCTTAGCTTTCTTGGGAACAGGAACAATGGTGGCCCTCTTGAAGCATGTGGGAACAGCAGACTGGTATAGGGATTGATTGAATATGTCCGTAAACACACCGGCCAGCTGGTCTGCGCATGCTCTGAGGGCGCGGCTGGGGATGCCGTCTGGGCCTGCAGCCTTGCGAGGGTTAACACGTTTAAATGTCTTACTCAGGCTGCAGTGAAGGAGAGACCGCATGTTTCCGTTGCAGGCCGTGTCAGTGGCACTGTATTGTCCTCAAAGCGGGCAAAAAGTTATTTAGTCTGCCTGGGAGCAAGACATCCTGGACGCAGTGGTGGGTAGTATATGGGGCTTTGGTGACAAAACGGATGGCACTGTGATAGACTGCATCCAGTTCGCTGAGTAGGGTGTTGGAGGCTATTTTGTAAATGACATCCCTGAAGTCAGGGATTGGTAGGATTGTCAGTTTTACGAGGGTATGTTTGGCAGCATGAGTGAAGGATGCTTTGTTGCGAAACAGGAATCCGATTCCAGATTTAATTGGAGATGATTAATGTGAGTCTGGAAGGAGAGTTTACAGTCTAACCAGACACCAAGGTATTTGTAGTTTTCAACATATTCTAAGTCAGCACCATCCAGAGTAGTGATGCTGGACAGGCAGGCAGGTGTGGGCACCGATCGGTTGAAGAGCATGCATTAAGTTTTACTTCCATTTAAGAGCAAATGGAGGCCACAGAAGGAGAGTTGTAGTATGGCATTGAAGCTCGTCTGGAAGTTAGTTAACACAGTGGCCAAAGAAAGGCCAGAAGTATACAAATTGGTGTTGTCTGCATAGAGGTGTATCAGAGAATCACCAGCAGCAAGAGCGACATCATTGATGTATACAGAGAAAAGAGTTGGCCCGAAAAAAGAACCCTGTGGCACCCCCATAGAGACTGCCAGAGGTCCGGACAACAGGCCCTCCAATTTGACACAATGAACTCTGTCTGAGAAGTAGTTGGTGAACCAGGCGAGTCAGTCATTTGAGGAAACAAGACTTGAATCTGCCAATAAGAATGTGGTGATTGACAGAGTCGAAAGCCTTGGCCAGGTCGATGAATACAGCTGCACAGTATTGTCTCGTATCTATGGCGATTATTATATCGTTTAGGACCTTGAGCGTGGCTGAGGTGCACCCATGACCAGCCGGAAACCAGATTGCATAGCAGAGAAGGTACCGTGGGATTTGAAATGGTCGGTGATCTGTTTGTTTACTTGGCTTTCGAAGTCTTAAAAAGGGCAGGGTAGGATGGATATAGGTCTGTAGCAATTTGGGTCTAGAGTGTCTCCCCCTTTGAAGAGAGGGATGATCGTGGCAGCTTTCCAATCTTTGTGGATCTCTGGCGAAACAAAATAGAGTTTGAACAGGCTAGTCATAGTTGTTGCAACAATTTCTGCGGATAATTTTAGAAAGAGAGGGTCCAGATTGTCAAGCCGAGCTGATTTGTAGGTGTCCAGATTTTGCAGTTCCTTCAGTACATCGTCTATCTGGATTTGGGTGAAAGAGAAACGGGGGAGGCTTGGGCAAGTTGATCTGGGGGGTGTAGGGCTGTTGACAAATGTAGGGTTAGCCAGGTGGAAAGCAAGGCCAGCCGTAGAAAAATGCTTATTGAAATTCTCAATTATCATACATTTATCGGTTGTGACAGTGTTTCCTAGCCTGGGTGCAGTGGGCAGCTGGGGGGGGGGTGCTCTCAATATTGATGGATTTAACAGTGTCCCAGAACTTTTTGGAGTTTGTGCTACATGGATGCAAATTTCTGTTTGAAAAGCTATCCTTAGCTTTCCTAACTGCCTGTGGATTTGGTTCCTAACTTCCTTGAATATTTGCTTATCGCGGGGGCTATCTGATTCTAATGCAGTACGCCACAGGATGTTTTTGTGATGGTCAGTCAGGTCTGGAGTGAAGCAAGGGCTGTATATGTTCCTGGTTCTACATTTTTTGAGTGGGGCATGCTTATTTAAGATGGTGAGGATTGAACTTTTAAAGAATAACCAGGCATTCTCTACTGTTGGAATGAGGTCAATATCCTTCCAGGATATCCGGGTCAGGTCGATTAAAAAGGCCTGCACGCTGAAGTGTTTTCGGCAGCATTTGACAGTGATGAGGGGTGGTCGATTGACCACAGACCCATTACGGACGCAGGCAATGAGACAGTGATCACTGAGATCCTGGTCGAAAACAGCAGAGGTGCATTTGGAGGGCAGGTTGGTTAGGATGATATCTATGAGGGTACCGTGTTTATGGATTTGGGGTTGTACCTGGTAGGTTTGTTGATAATTTGTATGAGATTGAGGGCATCAAGCTTAGATTGTAGGATAGCCGGGGTGCTAACCTCTCTGCGCACGGAACCCACTAGCGGGCTGAAATTCCACAACATATGGCGATCGCTACATAAATAGTCATATTAAACATTCATGAAAATACAAGTGTCTCACATGTATCGAAAGCCTAGAATCTTGCATTAAAATAAATAGTTTACCTTTGACGATCTTCGTCTGTTTGCAATTCCAATGCTCATTGTTACACAATGAATGATCTTTTGTTTGATCTAATCCGTTTTTCTAGCCTAACACAAAACATTTTGTGAACCGCTTGTGTCGTGAATTCCGTCTCATTCCATTTTCGACCACACATTCCAGGCAAATAACCCACACAGAACGTGACTTTTCCAGTCATGTTTGTTTTCACTGCAATCAACTGGTTTGTTTGTAACACAATCAAACCTGATGGGCCATTTCGCGGGACGTATTGACTGAAAGAAATTTGATTCGATTTGAAGATAAGTCATGACATCATTGTGCACCAATGATTTGCCCGCTGTTTTGTTTATTGACTGTCTTTTAACCCATAGAATAAATTGATTGGGAAGGTGAGACAGATTGTTGTAGGATGCTTCTGTGATTGTGGAGGAATATTTTTTGAACGGGAGAGGACAACGTTTTGGACTGGTAAGTTCTTATCATGCTAATGCCCTTGTTTGAAATTAATAATATAAAATATTATTGTGATTTTTTTTCTTTTTCGAAGCAATATATAAACATGTAATGTCATGAAATGTGAGATGCGTGTGTGCCGCCCCACCCCAACCCACATGAAATAGCCTATTTGAGGCTGTTGAGGAGAGGGCAGGACCACAGCAATGGCCAAAGTGAAATGGAGACAGTAGATACAGCTGGTGTTACGGTTTTCTAGTGGTGATGAAGGAGAGTCGGACCAAACTGCAGCGTGTCGATTTAGATTCATGTTTAATCAAACAAAGAAACACGAACACTACACAAAACAATAAACGTAATCGAAACAGCCTATCTAGTGCAAACTAACCGAGAGTACACATAGGACACTAAGGACAATCACCCACGACAAACTCAAAGAATATGGCTGCCTAAATATGGTTCCCAATCAGAGACAACGATAAGCATCTGCCTCTGATTGAGAACCACTCCAGACAGCCATAGACTTTGCTAGATAACCCACTAAGCTACAATCCCAATACCACCACCAAAACCCCAAGACAAACACACCACAATTACAAAAACCCCATGCCACACCCTGGCCTGACCAAATACATAAAGATAAACACAAAATACTTTGACCAGGGCGTGACAGAACCCCCCTAAGGTGCGGACTCCCGAACGCACAACCTAAACCTGTAGGGGAGGGTCTGGGTGGGCATCTGTCCGCGGTGGCGGCTCTGGTGCTGGACGTGGACCCCACTCCATAATTGTCTTAGTCCACCTCCTTAGTGTCCCTTGAGTGGCGACCCTCGCCGCTAACCTTGGCCTAGGAAACCTAACAACGGGCCCCACTGGACTGAGGTAGCTCGGGACCGAGGGGAAGCTCGGGACCGAGGGGAAGCTCGGGACCGAGGGAAGCTCAGGAGTGAGAGGGAAGCTCAGGCAGGTTGATGGATCTACCAGATCCTGGCTGGCTGGTGGTTCCGGCAGATCCTGGCTGACTGGCTCCTCTGGCGGATCCTGGCTGACTGGTGGATCCTGGCAGACTGGCGGATCCTGGCTGACTGGTGGATCCTGGCTGACTGGCGGATCCTGGCAGACTGGCGGATCCTGGCTGAATGGCGGATCTAACTGATCCTGGCTGACTGGCAGATCCTGGCCGACTGGCAGTTCCTGGCGGATCCTGGCTGACTGGCGGATCCTGGCTGACTGGCGGATCCTGGCTGACTGGCGGATCCTGGCAGACTGGCGGATCCTGGCAGACTGGCGGATCCTGGCTGACTGGCACTTCTGGCGGATCCTGGCAGACTGGCGGATCCTGGCAGACTGGCGGATCCTGGCTGACTGGCGGATCCTGGCTGACTGCCGGATCCTGGCAGACTGGCGGATCCTGGCTGAATGGCGGATCTAACTGATCCTGGCAGACTGGCGGATCCTGGCTGACTGGCAGATCCTGGCCGACTGGCAGATCCTGGCCGACTGGCAGATCTGGCGGATCCTGGCAGACTGGCGGATCCTGGCGGATCCTGGCCGACTGGCGTATCCTGGCCGACTGGCGAATGGCGGATCCTGGCCGACTGGCGGATCCTGGCAGACTGGCGGATCCTGGCTGACTGGCGGATCCTGGCAGACTGGCGGATCCTGGCTGACTGGCACTTCTGGCAGATCCTGGCCGACTGGCGGATCCTGGCCGACTGGCGGATCCTGGTCGACTGGCAGTTCTGGCAGATCCCGGCTGACTGGTGGATCTGGAAGAGTCTGGTTGACTGGCAGATCTGGAAGAGTCTGGTTGACTGGCAGATCTGGTGGCGCTGGGCAGACTGGCGGCGCTGGGCAGACTGGCGGCGCTGGGCAGACTGGCGGCGCTGGGCAGACTGGCGATGCTGGGCAGACTGCCGGCGCTGGGCAGACTGGCGGCGCTGGGCAGACTGGCGGCGCTGGGCAGACTGGCGACGCTGGGCAGACTGGCGACGCTGGGCAGACTGGGCAGACGACGCTGGGCAGACTGGCGACGCTGGGCAGACTGGCGACGCTGGGCAGACTGGCGACGCTGGGCAGACTGGCGATGCTGGGCAGACTGGCGATGCTGGGCAGACTGGCGGCGCTGGGCAGACTGGCGGCACTAGCTGCTCCATATAGGCTGACAGCTCTGGCGGCTTCTTACAGACTGACCGCTCTGGCGGCTCCGTGCTGACTGGCAGCTCCTTGCAGACTGGCAGCTCCTTGCAGACTGGCAGCTCCTTGCAGACTGGCAGCTCCTTGCAGACTGGCAGCTCCTTGCAGACTGGCAGCTCCTTGCAGACTGGCAGCTGCATGCAGACTGGCAGCTCCATGCAGACTGGCAGCTCCATGCAGACTGACAGCTCTGGCTGCTTCATGCAGACTGACAGCTCTGGCTGCTTCATGCAGACTGACAGCTCTGGCTGCTCCATGTAGACTGGCTGCTTCATGCAGACTGGCAGCTCTGGCTGCTTCATGTAGACTGGCTGCTTCATGCAGACTGACAGCTCTGGCTGCTTCATGCAGACTGGCAGCTCTGGCTGCGCTGAACAGGCGGGAGACTCCGGCAGCGCTGTAGAGGAGGAAGGCTCTGGCTGCGCTGAACAGGCGGGAGGCTCCGGCAGCGCTGTAGAGGAGAAAGGCTCTGGCTGCGCTAAACAGGCGGGAGACTCCAGCAGCGCAGGAGAGGAGAAAAGCGCTGGCTGCGCTGAACAGGCGAGGCACACTGAAGGCCTGGTGCGTGGTGCTGGAACTGGTGGTACTGGATCGAGGACACGCACAGGAAGCCTGGTGCGGGGAGCTGCTACCGGAGGACTGGAGTGTGAAGGTGGCACAGGATGGGCTAGACCGTGAAGGCGTACTGGAGATCTTGAGAGCAGTGTTGGCACAGGACGTGCAAGGCTAGGGATGTGCACAGGAGGCCTGGTGCGTGAGGCTGGCACCAACTTCACCAGCCGACTAACACGCACCTCAGGAAGAGTATGGAGCGCTAACCCAGGTGCCATCAAATCCCCAACACGTTCCGTCGGGCGAATTCCATGCAAAAAGCACCAACACAGCAACTCCCTCATTTCTCTCTCCTCCAATTTCCCCATTAACTCCTTCACAGTCTCTGTTTCGCTCACCTCCAACACTGGCTCTGGTTCTGGTCTCCTCCTCGGCTCCTCACGATAAACAGGGAGAGTTGGCTCAGGTCTGACTCCTGACTCTGCCACACTCTCCCTGAGCCCCCCAAGAAATTTTTGGGGCTGATTCTCAGGCTTCCATCCGCTACGCCGTGCTGCCTCCTCATATCTGCGCCTCTCAGCTTTCGCCGCCTCCAGTTCTTCCTTGGGGCGGCGATATTCTCCAGGCTGATTCCAGGGTCCTTTACCATCCAGTTCTTCCTCCCATGTCCATTTCTCCAGGTGGTGCAGCCTCTCCCACTGCAGCTGCTGCTGCTCCTGCTGCTGCTGCCTCTGTTGCCTCTCCTGTGGCTCCTGCCTGTTAACACGCTGCTTGGTCCGTTGGTGGTGGGTGATTCTGTTACGGTTTTCTAGTGGTGATGAAGGAGAGTCGGACCAAACTGCAGCGTGTCGATTTAGATTCATGTTTAATCAAACGAAGAAACACGAACACTACACAAAACAATAAACGTAATCGAAACCGACACAGCCTATCTAGTGCAAACTAACCGAGAGTACACATAGGACACTAAGGACAATCACCCACGACAAACTCAAAGAATATGGCTGCCTAAATATGGTTCCCAATCAGAGACAACGATAAGCATCTGCCTCTGATTGAGAACCACTCCAGACAGCCATAGACTTTGCTAGATAACCCACTAAGCTACAATCCCAATACCACCACCAAAACCCCAAGACAAACACACCACAATTACAAAATCCCATGCCACACCCTGGCCTGACCAAATACATAAAGATAAACACAAAATACTTTGACCAGGGCGTGACAGCTGGTCTGTTGTAATATAATAAAGACAGTAGATCTAGCTGGTCTGTCATAATATAAGAGACAGTATATGTAGCTGAAATGTCAATATAATGAGACAGTAGATCTAGCAGGTAATAATAATATAATATATTCACCTTCAACTCTCTATATATATATCGGTTTGTTATACCTGTTGAAACAGGGCTCATATGTGAAACTATTCTAACTGAACATTTTCATTCACAGTGACACTGTCTCCGAATGGGAGTCTTATCCGGTGTCCTGTGTGAATTTAAGTATGCTCTCTCTAATTCTCTCTTTCTCTCTCTCTGAGGACCTGAGCCCTAGGACCATGCGTCAGGACTACCTGGCATGATGACTCCTTGCTGTCCCCAGTCCACTGGCATTGCCGCTGTTCCAATTTCAACTGTTCTGCCTGCGGCAATGGAACCCTAAACTGTTCATTTTTACTCGAGGTGCTGTCCTGTTGCACCCTCTACAACCACTGTGATCTCCACCCAGCACAGCCAGAAGAGGACTGGCCACCCCTCATAGCCTGGTTCCTCTCTAGGTTTCTTCCTAGGTTTTTGCTTTTCTAGGGAGTTTTTCCTAGCCACCGTGCTTCTACACCTGCATTGCTTGATGTTTGGGGTTTTAGGCTGGGGCTATATAAATAGATTTGATTTGATAGAGGGTCTTCCAAATATTGAAAGTGTGTAAATAGTTACCCATGTTATTTTGTATATGTATATACACTGCTCCAAAAAAATTAAGGGAACACTTAAACAACACAATGTAACTCCAAGTCAATCACACTTCTGTGAAATCAAACTGTCCACTTAGGAAGCAACACTGATTGACAATACATTTCCCATGCTGTTGTGCAAATGGAATAGACAACAGGTGGAAATTATAGGCAATTAGCAACACACCCCCAATAAAGGAGTGGTTCTGCAGGTGGGGACCACAGACCACTTATCAGTTCCTATGCTTCTTGGCTGATGTTTTGGTCTCTTTTGAATGCTGGCGGTGCTTTCACTCTAGCGGTAGCATGAGACGGAGTCTACAACCCACACAAGTGGCTCAGGTAGTGCAGCTCATCCAGGATGGCACATCATTGCGAGCTGTGGCAAGAAGGTTTGCTGTGTCTGCCAGCGTAGTGTCCAGAGCATGGAGGCGCTACCAGGAGACAGGCCAGTACATCAGGAGAAGTGGAGGAGAACGTAGGAGGGCAACAACCCAGCAGCAGGACCGCTACCTCTGCCTTTGTGCAAGGCGGAGCAGGAGGAGCACTGCCAGAGCCCTGCAAAATGACATCCAGCAGGCCACAAATGTGCATGTGTCTGCTCAAACGGTCAGAAACAGACTCCATGAGGGTGGTATGAGGACCCGACGTCCACAGGTGGGGGTTGTGCTTACAGCCCAACACCGTGCAGGATGTTTTTCATTTGCAGGAGAACACCAAGATTGGCAAATTCGTCACTGGAGCCCTGTGCTCTTCACAGATGAAAGCAGGTTCACACTGAGCACATGTGACATACGTGACAGTCTGGAGATGCCGTGGAGAACGTTCTGCTGCCTACAACATCCTCCAGCATGACCGGTTTGGCGGTGGGTCAGTCATGGTGTGGGGTGGCATTTCTTTGTGGGGCCGCACAGCCCTCCATGTGCTCGCCAGAGGTAGCCTGAGTGCCATTAGGTACCGAGATGAGATCCTCAGACCACTTGTGAGACCATATGCTGGTGCGATTGGCCCTGGGTTCCACCACCTCATCAGGAGCATGCCCAGGCGTTGTAGGGAGGTCATACAGGCATCTGGAGGCCACACACACTACTGAGCCTCATTTTGACTTGTTTTAAGGACATTACATCAAAGTTGGATCAGCCTGTAGTGTGGTTTTCCACTTTAATTTTGTGTGACTCCAAATCCAGACCTCCATGGGTTGATAAATTTGATTTCCATTGATAATTTTTGTGTGATTTTGTTGTCAGCACATTCAACTATGTAAAGAAAAAAGTATTTAATAAGAATATTTCATTCATTCAGATCTAGGATGTGTTATTTCAGTGTTCCCTTTATTTTTTTGAGCAGTGTATATATATTTTTTTCATATTTTTGAATCAATAATTTAAAAAATCATTTTTTTTTCTTTTTTTTGGGGGGGGGGTGTTAGAATACCATTTTGCTATTTTGTATATAGTTATTTGTTTCAAAATGTATACATTCACCAATTTGGCCACTTGGGTACATTTGGGCTACTTGTGTGGGACACCTGGGTGACTTCATGATAAATGTCATGTAGCACACTCGTTTTGGAAGTTATCATTCACAAACTAGTACTGTTGCCCTCTGATATTTTTCACTAAAATTGTCCCCATCATCCTATCTGAATGTTTGTTTTATCTTGTTCATTTTAAAGATGATGATTCAAAAATAAAAATATCTAAACCAGATCTATTGTGTTATATTCTCCTACATTCAATTCACATATACACAAACTTCAGCGTGTTTTCTTTCAAATGGTACCAAGAATATGCATATCCTTGGTTCTGTGCCTGAGCTACAGGCTGTTAGATTTGGGTATGTCTTCAGGCGGAAAATGCACAAAGTAGGGTTGGAGCTGTGAGAGGCTAACCATGTCCCAGTTTAGGTCACCTAACAGCACGAGCTCTGAAGATAGATTGGGCAATCAATTCATATATGGTGTCAAGGGCACAGCTGGGGACAGAGGGTGGTCTGTAGCAAGTGGCAACGGTGAGAGACTTGTTTCTGGAAAGGAGGATTTTTAAAAGTAGAAGCTCAAATTATTTGGGCACAGACCTGGATAGTTAGACAGAACTCTGCAGGCTGTCTCTGCAGTAGATAGAACATCCAAAGGGGGCGGAGTTTCAGTCTGTTAGAAAATGTTATAGTTAAAAATGGACATTTCAGGGTTCTCGGAAATATTCCTAAGTCAGGATTCAGACACGGCTAGGACATCCGGGTTGACAGAGTGTGCTAAAGCAGTGAATAAAACAAACTTAGGGAGGAGGCTTCGAATGTTAACATGCATGAAACCAAGGTTTGACGGTTACAGAAGTCAACAAATGAGTGGGGAATGGGAGTGGAGCTAGCCACAGCAGGGCCTGGGTTAACCTCTACATCACCAGAGGAGGAGTAGGATAAGGGTACGGATAAGTGCTATAAGAACTGGTTGTCTAGTACGTTCGGAACAGAGAGTAAAAGGAGCAGGTTTCTGGGCACGGTAGAATAGATTCAAGGCATAATGTACAGACAAAGGTATAGCAGTATGTGAATAGAGTGGAGGTAAACCTATGCATTGAGTGACGATGAGAGAGATATTGTCTCTAGAAACATAATTTAAATCAGATGAGGTCGCCACATGTGTGGGAGGTGGAACTAAAGGGTTAGCTAAGGCATATTGAGCAGGGCTAGAGGCTCTACAATGAAATAAGGCAATAATTACCAATCAAAACAGCACTGGACAAGGCATATTGACATTAGGGAGAGACATGCGTAGCCGAGTGATCATTGGGTCCATTGAGTAGCTGGGCGAGCTGGAGGCACAGTGATTCAGACTGCTTGCGGGCCTGGGCTTGCAGGCTAGCAGAAGGGCCTTAGAGGGACTTTGCGATGGACGAAGTCATTTGTAGCCCCTTCGTGCGGTTACGTCGGCAGATCAGTCATGATGGATCAGCAGGACTCCATGTAGAAAAAGGGTCCTGGCCAATTGTCAAAAAATGTATAGTAGCCCCCAGACGGGCCGACCTCGGGTGTGAACGTAGGCAACAACACATCCGCCACTCTGATCCTCAAGACTGTGGAACAACAAGGGTGTGATCTAAGCTTCCTCCTGTCCTCCCTGTTCACCCACGACTGAGTGGCAACTCAATAATCAAGTTTGTTGACAACAGTGGTAGGCCTTATTGCCATAGATGGCTATTTTAAAATGTTGGAAGACCTCAATGGCAATGTTCATGCCAACATGGATTTCATCCATCTAGAGTCCTCTATCTAACTCCATGAGACTCCATGAGACTGACTCAATAGCCAGGTTTTGACGAGCAAACACTGGCCCCTAATTGCAATGAGGTGCACCTGGAGACAAATAGATGCACCTGGGTAAATTAAGACATGTCACATAACATAAATACCAGGTATATTGGATCTTGTTATCATCAGTTGCATTTTTTCTGTTAGTACCACTCCTGTACCTGGCATCATGCGCATGTTGAGACTGACGGTGGTCACATGAGTAAAATCTGTATCTGATGCAGATTATAATTGAAATATATATGACCAAATGTTTGTATTTGTGAGTAAAAAGAAGTACATGTAATATGATTTGAGGGACTTTCAGTTCCTTTTCGGCAAAAAGGTATTCAAAGCATGGAATATGAGACCAAATGCTGAACTTGACTACAATACACTTAGTATTAACTGAAATGCTTGAGTATAGAGACCAATGCTGAGTTGTAGCTTCATGGTCCAAGTGCATATGATGTTGAATGTTGCTGAACTAGCTGTGTGATGTTGTTTCAGTGCTGGCTACAGCTTGCTGCACACTAACAGATGGAGGTACTGTTATGTAATAATGATGATACTACTTAACCAAGCTAATGTGAGTGGTGTTTAATTCCTGTTTATTTGTCCTGGCAGCAATCAGCATCACATGTGAAGGCTCTGATGCTTGGCTGCAATGTGGTAAGCTAGTCCACACTGCTGAACAGTATACTCACCGACCACCTATGATTGTTTATTCTGTAGATTAGCGTCACTAGCCCACACTATAGAGACCCATACTTGGCTCTCCTTCGTGCCTCACTGTTCTCCATCTCCCTCAGTTGGAGGTAAGATCCATATCAAGCGTGCGAACTACGGTCGTCGTCAACACGATGTTTGTTCTATTGGGCGCCCTGATAACCAACTCACTGACACCAACTGCCTCAGCCAATCCTCCACCAAATACAGGAGTATTTGGTGTCCAGGGACTTATAAGTCCCGACACAGGGGTCTCCAAAAACGAAATTGGATGCAGGGACAATACACTCGCTCTTTCCACCGCATCTGTGTGTTTCAAAGACAGGTTGAGGTCATGAGTTCATACAGGTAAACACAACATGTTCCAGCACATTTCTGCCATCTTGCTGGTGGTGGTTTACACTACCGCCAAGGAGTTACAGGTTCTAGTACCTTTCTGCCATCTTGCTGGTGGAGGATTGGCTGAGGCAGTTGGTGTCGGTGAGTTGGTTATCAGGGCGCCCAATAGAACACACATCGTGTTGACGACGACCGTAGTTCGCACGCTTGATATGGATCTTACCTCCATCTGAGGGAGATGGAGAAGAGAGAAAAGGAAAACAGTGAGGCACGAAGGAGAGCCAAGTATGGGTCTCTATAGTGTGGGCTAGTGACGCTAATCTACAGAATAAACAATCATAGGTGGTCGGTGAGTATACTGTTCAGCAGTGTGGACTAGCTTACCACATTGCAGTAAAGCATCAGAGCCTTCACATGTGATGCTGATTGCTGCCAGGACAAATAAAACAGGAATTACACACCACTCACATTAACTTGGTTAAGTAGTATCGTCATTATTACATACAGTACCTCCATCTGTTAGTGTGCAGCAAGCTGTAGCCAGCACTGAAACAACATCAAGCAGCTCATTCAGCAACATATGCACTTGGACCATGAAGCTACAACTCATGCTTTGTATACCTTTTTGCCCAAAAGGAACTGAATGTACCTCAAATCTTATTACATGTATTTCTTTTTACTTAAAAATACAAACATTTGGTCATATACATTTAAATTCTAATCTGCATCAGATACAGATTTTGTATACTCACATGTGACCACCGTCAGTCTCAAAATGCGCATGATGCCATGTAAAGGAGTGGTACTAACAGAGATACAACTGATGATAACAAGATCCAATACACCTGGTATTTATGTTATGTGACAAGTTTTAATTTACCCAGGAGTATCTATTTGTCTCCAGGTGCACCTCATTGCAATTAGGGGCCGGCGTTTGCCGGTCAAAACCTGGCTATTGAGTCAGTCTAATGGAGTTAGATAGAGGACTCTAGATGGATGAAATCCATTTTGGCATGAACATTGCCATTGAGGTCTTCCAACATTTTAAAGTAGCCATCTATGGCAATCAGGCCTACCACTGTTGTCAACAAACTTAATTATTGAGTTGCCAATCAGCCATGGGTGAACAGGGAGGACAGGAGGAGGCTTAGATCACACCCTTGTTGTTCCACAGTCTTGAGGATCAGCGTGGCGGATGTGTTGTTGCCTACCTTCACTCCCGAGGTCGGCCCATCTGGGGGCTACTATACATTTTTTGCAAGTGGCCTGGACCCTTTTACTACACGGAGTCCTGCTGATCCATCATGACTGATTTGCCGACGTAACCGCACGAAGGGGCTACAAATGACTTTGTCCATCGCAAAGTCCCTCTAAGGCCCTTCTGCTAGCCTGCAAGCCCAGGCCCGCAAGCTGTCTGAATCGCTGTGCCTCCAGCTCGCCCAGCTACTCAATGGACCCAATGATCACTCGGCTACGCATGCCTCTCCCTAATGTCAATATGCCTTGTCCAGTGCTGTTTTGATTGGTAATTATTGCCTTATTTCATTGTAGAGCCTCTAGCCCTGCTCAATACGCCTTAGCTAACCCTTTAGTTCCACCTCCCACACATGCGGTGACCTCATCTGGTTAAATTATGTTTCTAGGGACAATATCTCTCTCATCGTCACTCAATGCACAGTTTTACCTCCACTGTATTCACATATTGCTATACCTTTGTCTGTACATTATGCCTTGAACCTATTCTACCGTGCCCAGGAACCTGCTCCTTTTACTCTCTGTTCCGAACGTACTAGACGACCAGTTCTTATAGCACTTTTCCGTACCCTTATCCTACTCCTCCTCTGTTCCTCTGGTGATGTAGAGGTTAACCCAGGCCCTGCTGTGGCTAGCTCCACTCCCATTCCCCAGTCACTCTCATTTGTTGACTTCTGTAACCGTCAAAGCCTCGGTTTCATGCATGTTAACATTGGAAGCCTCCTCCCTAAGTTTGTTTTATTCACTGCTTTAGCACACTCTGTCAACCCGGATGTCCTAGCCGTGTCTGAATCCTGACTTAGGAATACTTCCAAAAACCCTGAAATGTCCATCTTTAACTATAACATTTTCTAACAGACTGAAACTCCGCCCCCTTTGGATGTTCTATCTACTGCAGAGACAGCCTGCAGAGTTCTGTCTAACTATCCAGGTCTGTGCCCAAATAATTTTAACTTCTACTTTTAAAAATCCACCTTTCCAGAAACAAGTCTCTCACCGTTGCCACTTGCTACAGACCACCTTCTGTCCCCAGCTGTGCCCTTGACACCATATATGAATTGATTGCCCCATCTATCTTCAGAGCTAGTGCTGTTAGGTGACCTAAACTGGGACATGGTTAAAACCTCTTACAGCTCCCCCCCTACTTTTTGCATTTTCCGGCTGAAGACATACCCAAATCTAACAGCCTGTAGCTCAGGCACAGAACCAAGGATATGCATATTCTACTCTGAAGTTTGTGTACATGTGAATTGAATGTAGGAGAATATAACACAATAGATCTGGTTTAGATATTTTTATATCATCATCTTTAAAATGAACAAGATAAAACAAACATTCAGATAGGATGATGGGGTCAATTTTAGTGAAAAATATAAGAGGGCAACAGTACTTGTGCAAAGTTTCAGAATGATAACTTCCAAAATGAGTGTGCTACATGACATTTGTCATGAAGTCACCCAGGTGTCCCACACAAGTAGCCCAAATGTACCCAAGTGGCCAAATTGGTGAAGGTATACATTTTGAAACAAATAACTATATACAAAATACCAAAATGGTATTCTAACACACCCCCCCCCCAAAAAAATGGAGATTTTTTTTTTTTAATGATTTTTTAAAATTATTGATAAAAAAATATGAAAACAAATATATACACTGCTCAAAAAAATAAAGGGAACACTGAAATGACACATCCTAGATCTGAATGAATGAAATATTCTTATTAAATACTTTTTTCTTTACATAGTTGAATGTGCTGACAACAAAATCAATGGAAATCAAATGTATCAACCCATGGAGGTCTGGATTTGGAGTCACACAAAATTAAAGTGGAAAACCACACTACAGGCTGATCCAACTTTCATGTAATGTCCTTAAAACAAGTCAAAATGAGCCTCAGTAGTGTCTGTGGCCTCCACATGCCTGTATGACCTCCCTACAATGCCTGGGCATGCTCCTGATGAGGTGGCAGATGGACTCCTGAGCGATCTCCTCCCAGACATGGACTAAAGCATCTGCCAACTCCTGGACAGTCTGTGGTTTAACGTGGCGTTTGGTGGATGGAGCGAGACATGATGTCCCAGATGTGCTCAATTGGATTCAGGTCTGGGGAACGGGCTGGCCAGTCCATAGCATCAATGCATTCCTCTTGCAGGAACTGCTGACACACTCCAGCCACATGAGGTCTCGCATTGTCTTGCATTAGGAGGAACCCAGGGCCATCCGCACCAGCATATGGTCTCACAAGTGGTCTGAGGATCTCATCTCGGTACCTAATGGCAGTCAGGCTACCTCTGGCGAGCACATGGAGGGCTGTGCGGCCCCCCAAAGAAATGCCACCCCACACCATGACTGACCCACCGCCAAACCGGTCATTCTGGAGGATGTTGCAGGCAGCAGAACGTTCTCCACGGCGTCTCCAGACTGTCACGTCTGTCACATGTGCTCAGTGTGAACCTGCTTTCATCTGTGAAGAGCACAGGGCTCCAGTGACGAATTTGCCAATCTTGGTGTTCTCTGGCAAATGAAAGACGTCCTGCACGGTGTTGGGCTGTAAGCACAACCCCCACCTGTGGACGTCGGGCCCTCATACCACCCTTATGGAGTCTGTTTCTGACCGTTTGAGCAGACACATGAACATTTGTGGCCTGCTGGAGGTCATTTTGCAGGGCTCTGGCAGTGCTCCTCCTGCTCCTCCTTGCACCAAGGCGGAGGTAGCGGTCCTGCTGCTGAGTTGTTGCCCTCCTATGGTCTCCTCCATGTCTCCTGATGTACTGGCCTGTCTCCTGGTAGCGCCTCCATGCTCTGGACACTACGCTGACAGACACAGCAAACCTTCTTGCCACAGCTCGCAATGATGTGCCATCCTGGATGAGCTGCACTACCTGAGCCACTTGTGTGGGTTGTAGACTCCGTCTCATGCTACCGCTAGAGTGAAAGCACCGCCAGCATTCAAAAGAGACCAAAACATCAGCCAGGAAGTATAGGAACTGAGAAGTGTTCTGTGGTCCCCACCTGCAGAACCACTCCTTTATTGGGGGTGTGTTGCTAAATGCCTATAATTTCCACCTGCTGTCTATTCCATTTGCACAACAGCATGGGAAATGTATTGTCAATCAGTGTTGCTTCTAAGTGGACAGTTTGATTTCACAGAAGTGTGATTGACTTGGAGTTACATTGTGTTGTTTAAGTGTTCCCTTAATTTTTTTGAGCAGTGTATATACAAATACAAAATAACATGGGTAACTATTTACACACTTTCAATATTTGGAAGACCCTCAGTCCTCTATCAAATCAAATCTATTTATATAGCCCCAGCCTAAAACCCCAAACATCAAGCAATGCAGGTGTAGAAGCACGGTGGCTATGAAAAACTCCCTAGAAAGGCAAAAACCTAGGAAGAAACCTAGAGAGGAACCAGGCTATGAGGGGTGGCCAGTCCTCTTCTGGCTGTGCCGGGTGGAGATCACAGTGGTTGTAGAGGGTGCAACAGGACAGCACCTCAAGAGTAAAAATGAACAGTTTAGGGTTCCATAGCCGCAGGCAGAACAGTTGAAATTGGAACAGCGGCAATGCCAGTGGACTGGGGACAGCAAGGAGTCATCATGCCAGGTAGTCCTGACGCATGGTCCTAGGGCTCAGGTCCTCTTCCGAGAGAAAGAGAGAATTAGAGAGAGAGTACTTAAATTCACACAGGACACCGGATAAGACTCCCATTCAGAGTCAGTGTCACTGTGAATGAAAATGTTCAGTTAGAATAGTTTCACATATGAGCCCTGTTTCAACAGGTATAATAAACAGATATAGATAGAGAGTTGAAGGTGAATATATTATATTATTATTACCTGCTAGATCTACTGTCTCATTATATTGACATTTCAGCTACATATACTGTCTCTATTATATTATGACAGACCAGCTAGATCTACTGTCTTTATTATATTACAACAGACCAGCTGTATCTACTGTATCCATTTCACTTTGGCCATTGATGTGGTCCTGCCCTCTCCTCAACAGCCTCAAATAGGCTATTTCAAGTGGGTTGGGGTTGGGCGGCAGACACACGCATCTCACATTTCATGACATTACATGTTTATATATTGCTTCGAAATTTAAAAACAAAATCACAATAATATTTCATATTATTAATTTCAAACAAGGGCATTAGCATGATAAGAACTTACAGGTGCAAAACGATGTCCTCTCCCGTTCAAAAAATATTCCTCCACAATCGCTAAATGAAGCATCCTACAACAATCTGTCTCACCTTCCCAATCAATTTATTCTAAAATTGTATGTATGTACATCTGTATATCTAGACTTAGATTTAGCTTTCCCTGACTTAGTCGCCATAATGATTGATATATAAACAGTTGAATCTGCGTGTTTACCGAACAATACAGTGCGTAATATGCGTAGCTCCTTCCGGTATGAAACTTCAATAGCAAATGACTCACTTTACGCTGGAGCTTACTACATGGGTTGGTCTTGCAGCACATAATCATGGTGTATTGCCGTTTAGCTCAGCTCATTGGCTATCTACCCAGCTAGATTTCAAGACGATCAGAGGTCATTGGGTTAAAAGACAGTTAATAAACGAAACAGCGGGCAAATCATTGGTGCACAATGATGTCATGACTTGTTGTCTTCAAATCGGTTTCTTTCAGTCAATACGTCCCGCGAAATGGCCCATCAGGTTTGATTGTGTTACAAACAAACCAGTTGATTGCAGTGAAACCAGACATGACTGGAAAAGTCACGTTCTGTGTGGGTTATTTGCCTGAAATGTGTGGTCGAAAATGAAATGGACTTTACGACACAAGCGGTTCACAAAATGTTTTGTGTTAGGCTAGAAAAATGGATTTTATCAAACAAAAGATCATTCATTGTGTAACAATGAGCATTGGAATTGCAAACAGACGAAGATCGTCAAAGGTAAACAATTTATTTTAATGCAGTTTGTGATTACGTTACGCCTGTGCTGGTTGAAATAGTTTTTTTTTTTAATGGGCTCTGTTCTCAGATAATCGCATCGTATTCTTTTGCAGTAAATCCTTTTTTAAATCTGACAACGCAATTGGATTAGCAAGATTCTAGGCTTTCGATACATGTGAGACACTTGTATTTTCATGAATGGTTAATATGACTATTTATGTAGCGATCACCATACGTTGTGGAATTTCAGCCCGCTAGCAGGTTCCGTGCGCAGAGAGGTTAACACCCCGGCTATCCTACAATCTAAGCTTGATGACCTCAATCTCATACAAATTATCAACGAACCTACCAGGTACAACCCCAAATCCGTAAACATGGTAGCCTCATAGATATCATCCTAACCAACCTGCCCTCCAAATGCACCTCTGCTGTCTTCAACCAGGATTTCAGCGATCACTGTCTCATTGCCTGCGTCCGTAATGGGTCTGTGGTCAATCGACCACCCCTCATCACTGTCAAACGCTCCCGAAAACACTTCAGCGTGCAGGCCTTTTTAATCGACCTGACCCGGATATCCTGGAAGGATATTGACCTCATTCCAACAGTAGAGAATGCCTGGTTATTCTTTAAAAGTTCTGTCCTCACCATCTTAAATAAGCATGCCCCACTCAAAAAAATGTAGAACCAGGAACATATACAGCCCTTGCTTCACTCCAGACCTGACTGACCATCATATGCAAGGAAGTTAGGAACCAAAATATACAGGCAGTTAGGAAAGCTAAGGCTAGCTTTTCAAACAGAAATTTGCATCCCTTGTAGTACAAACTCCAAAAAGTTCTGGGACACTGTTAAATCCATCGATAATGAGAGCACCCCCTCCCAGCTGCCCACTGCACCCAGGCTAGCAAACACTGCCACAACCGATAAATATATGATAATTGAGAATTTCAATAAGCATTTTTCTACAGCTGGCCTTGCTTTCCACCTGGCTACCCCTACATCGGTCAACACCCCCCAGATCAACTTGCCCAAGCCTCCCCAATTTCTCTTTCACCCAAATCCAGATAGCTGATGTACTGAAAGAACTGTAAAATCTGGACCACTACAAATCAACTGGGCTTGACAATCTGGACCCTCTCTTTCTAAAATTATCTGCAGAAATTGTTGCAACAACTATTACTAGCCTGTTCAAGCTCTATTTCGTATCGCCAGAGATTCACAAAGATTGGAAAGCAGCCGCAGTCATCCCTCTGTTCAAATGGGAGACACTCGAAACCCAAAAAATTGCTACAGACCTAAAAATCCAATCTGGAAGTGACTAGTCTTTTGAATGCTCTGCGTACCAATGCTTCCCTATTGAGCAGTGAATGGGATATAAACCAGATTACTTTTTCTCCGTATTCCCCAAGGTGTCTACAGCATTGTGACGTTGTTTTACGCATTTATGTTGAAGAATACCCGTAAGCGGCTACATTGCGCAACTGGTCACCTGATGGCTCCCAGAGTGATTCCCGAGCAAAATACAGAGGTAGCCATTATTCCAATCGGTCCTACTGAAAAACCAATTGTCCCGGTGGATGTATTATCGAATAGATATTTGAAAAACACCTTGAGGATTGATTATAAACAACGTTTGCCATGTTTCTGTCGATATTATGGAGCTAATTTTGAATATTTTTCGGCGTTTTCGTGACTGCAATTTCCGGGCGATTTCTCAGCCAAACGTGAAGAACAAACGGAGCTATTTCGCCTACAAAAATAATATTTTGGGAAAAAAGGAACATTGGCTCTCTAACTGGGAGTCTCATGAGTGAAAACATCCGAAGCTCATCAAAGGTAAATGATTTAATTTGATTGCTTTTCTGATTTCCGTGACCAAGTTACCTGCTGCTAGCTGGACAAAATGCTATGCTAGGCTATCGATAAACTTACACAAATGCTTGTCTAGCTTTGGCTGTAAAGCATATTTAGAAAATCTGAGATGACAAGGGTGATTTTAACAAAAGGCTAAGCTGTGTCTCAATATATTTCACTTGTGATTTTCATGAATAGGAATATTTTCTAGGAATATTTATGTCCGTTGCGTTATGCTAATTAGTGTCAGTCGATGATTACGCTCCCTCACCCGGGATGGGTAGTCACTAGAGGTTAAGCTCGTCTGATAGGGAGGGTTTGGTGGGCATCAAGTCCTTATTATTATGCAGTAATTTGTGGACGAAATTAGGGCAACAGTTTCCTTCCAGAGAGACATCAGACATTGTAACATTTTATGTTTTCCAGAAACATTGCTCACTCGGGATATGTTGTCAGAGTCGATACAGCCATCATGTTTCTTCGTGCAGACAAAAAAAAAACGTCTCTCTGGTAAGTGGAAGGGCGGGGGTTTATGAACATACAGTAACTCAAGTCCTTTTGTTCACCTGATCTAGAAATCCTTACAATCAAATGCCGACCGCATTATCTCCCAAGACAATTCTCTTTGATTATAGTCACAGCTGTGTATACCCCCCCTTCCCCAGGAAACCAGATATTCTCAGGCTGCATTTATCAAATCCAAACCAAGACTCCATTTTTCTCCATTTTTCTCATACCGCCCTATAGGCAGAAACTCAAGCAGGATCTACCCGTGACTAAAACCATTCAACACTGGTCAGACCCATCGGAATCCACGCTTCAAGATTGTTTTGATCAGGTGGACTGGAAAATGTTCCGGGAAGCCTCAGAAAATAAAATCGTTTAAAATCGTTTTAAACGCCGACTCTGTGAGTGAGTTTATTAGGATGTGCATTGGAGAGGTGTGACTATTAAAACCTACCCCAACCAGAAACTGTGGATAGAATGCAGCATTTGCGCAAAACTGAAAGCGCAAACCACCACATTCAACCATGGAAAGAGGTCGGGAATAAAGCTGAATATAAACAGTATAGTTATTCCCTCCGCAAGGCAATCAAACAAGCGGAATGTCAGTATAGGGACAAAATGGAGTCGCAATTCAATGGCCCAGACAAGATACGTATATGTGGCAGGGTCTACAGGCAATTACGGACTACAAATGTATAAAATGCCTGGATGTTTACAATTTTGGTGATTCTCGGACAGAGATGGCCGCCTCGCTTCGCGTTCCTAGGAAACTATGCAGTTTTTTGTTGTTTTTTACGTGTTATTTCATACATTAGTACCCCAGGTCATCTTAGGTTTCATTACATACAGTCGAGAAAACTACTGAATATAAGATCAGCGTCAACTCACCATCAGTACGACCAAGAATATGATTTTCACGAAGCAGATCCTGTGTTCTGCCTTTCAACCAGGAGAACGGAATGGATCCCAGCCGGCGACCCAAAAAAACAACTCCGTATAAGAGGGAAACGAGGCGGTCTTCTGGTCAGACTCCGGAGACGGGCACATCGTGCACCACTTCCTAGCATTCTTCTCGCCAATGTCCAGTCTCTTGACAACAAGGTTGATGAAATCCGAGCAAGGGTAGCATTACAGAGGGACATCAGAGACTGTAACGTTCTTTGCTTCACGGAAACATGGCTCACTGGAGAGACGCTATCGGAGGCGGTGCAGCCAGCGGGTTTCTCCACGCATTGCGCCGACAGAAACAAACATCTTTCTGGTAAGAATTCTCTTCGATTATAATCACAGTCGTATATATTCCCCCCCAAGCAGACACATCGATGGCTCTGAACAAACTTTATTTGACTCTTTGCAAACTGGAATCTATACATCCTGAGGCTGCATTCATTGTAGCTGGGGATTTTAACAAGGCTAATCTGAAAACAAGACTCCCTAAATTGTATCAGCATATCGATTGCGCAACTAGGGCTGAAAAAACCTTGGATCATTGTTACTCTAACTTCCGCGACGCATATAAGGCCCTGCCCCGCCCTCCTTTCGGAAAAGCTGACCACGACTCCCTTTTGCTGATCCCTGCCTACAGACAGAAACTAAAACAAGAAGCTCCCACGCTGAGGTCTGTCCAACGCTGGTCCGACCAAGCTGATTCCACACTCCAAGACTGCTTCCATCACGTGGACTGGGGTATGTTTCGTATTGCATCAAATAACAACATTGACAAATACGCTGATTTGGTGTGCAAGTTCATTAGAACGTGCATTGAAGATGTTGTTCCCATAGCAACGATTAAAACATTCCCTAACCAGAAACTGTGGATTGATGGCAGCATTCGAATGAAACTGAAAGCGCGAACCACTGCTTTTAATCAGGGCAAGGTGACTGGTAACATGACCGAATACAAACAGTGCAGCTATTCCCTCCACAAGGCTATCAAACAAGCTAAGCGTCAGTATAGAGACAAAGTAGAATCTCAATTCAACAGCTCAGACGCAAGAGGTATGTGGCAGGGTCTACAGTAAATCGCGGACTACAAGAAGAAAACCAGCCCAGTCACGGACCAGGATGTCTTGCTCCCAGGCACACTAAATAACTTTTTTGCCCGCTTTGAGGACAATACAGTGCCACTGACACGGCCTGCAACGAAAACATGCGGACTCTCCTTCACTGCAGCCGAGGTGAGTAAAACATTTAAACGTGTTAACCCTCGCAAGGCTGCAGGCCCAGACGGCATCCCCAGCCACGCCCTCAGAGCATGCGCAGACCAGCTGGCCGGTGTGTTCACGGTCATATTCAATCAATCCCTATACCAGTCTGCTGTACCCACATGCTTCAAGAGGGCCACCATTGTTCCTGTTCCCAAGAAAGCTAAGGTAACTGAGCTAAACGACTACCGCCCCGTAGCACTCACATCCGTCATCATGAAGTGCTTTGAGAGACTAGTCAAGGACCATATCACCTCCACCCTACCAGACACCCTAGACCCACTCCAATTTGCTTACCGCCCAAATAGGTCCACAGATGATGCAATCACAACCACACTGCACACTGCCCTAACCCATCTGGACAAGAGGAATACCTATGTGAGAATGCGGTTCATCGACTACAACTCGGCATTCAACACCATAGTACCCTCCAAGCTCGTCATCAAGCTCGTCGACCCCGCCCTGTGCAACTGGGTACTGGACTTCCGGACGGGCCGCCCCCAGGAGGGTAGGCAACAACATCTCCACCCCGCTGATCCTCAACACTGGGGCCCCACAATGGTGCGTTCTGAGCCATCTCCTGTATTCCCTGTTCACCCACGACTGCGTGGCCACGCACGCCTCCAACTCAATCATCAAGTTTGCGGACGACACAACAGTGGTAGGCTTGATTACCAACAACGACGAGACGGCCTACAGGGAGGAGGTGAGGGCCCTCGGAGTGTGGTGTCAGGAAAATAACCTCACACTCAACGTCAACAAAACTAAGGAGATGATTGTGGACTTCAGGAAACAGCAGAGGGAACACCCCCACTATCCACATCGATGGAACAGTAGTGGAGAGGGTAGTAAGTTTTAAGTTCCTCGGCATACACATCACAGCCAAACTGAATTGGTCCACTCACACAGACAGCATCGTGAAGAAGGCGCAGCAGCGCCTCTTCAACCTCAGGAGGCTGAAGACATTTGGCTTGTCACCAAAAGCACTCACAAACTTCTACAGATGCACAATTGAGAGCATCCTGGCAGGCTGTATCACCGCCTGGTACGGCAACTGCTCCGCCCACAACCATAAGGCTCTCCAGAGGGTAGTGAGGTCTGCACAACGCATCACCGGGGGCAAACTACCTGCCCTCCAGGACACCTACACCACCCGATGTTACAGGAAGGCCATAAAGATCATCAAGGACAACAACCAACCAAGCCAATGCCTGTTCACCCCGCTATCATCCAGAAGGCGAGGTCAGTACAGGTGCATCAAAGATGGGACCGAGAGACTGAAAAACAGCTTCTTTCTCAAGGCCATCAGACTGTTAAACAGCCACCACTAACATTGAGTGGCTGCTGCCAACACACGGACTCAACTCCAGCCACTTTAATAATGGGAATTGATGGGAAATGATGTGAATATATCACTAGCCACTTTAAACAATGCTACCTAATATAATGTTTACATACCCTACATTATTCATCTCATATGTTTACGTATATACTGTACTCTATATCATCTACTGCATCCTTATGTAATACATGTATCACTAGCCACTTTAACTATGCCACTTTGTTTACATACTCATCTCATATGTATATACTGTACTCGATACCATCTACTGTATCTTGCCTAAGCTGCTCTGTACCATCACTCATTCATATATCTTTATGTACATATTCTTTATCACCTTACACTGTGTATAAGACAGTAGTTTTTGGGGGGAATTGTTAGTTAGATTACTTGTTGGATTATTACTGCATTGTCGGAACTAGAAGCACAAGCATTTCGCTAGACTCACATTAACATCTGCTAACCATTTGTATGTGACAAATACATTTTGATTTGATTTGATTTGAAATGGTTAAAAGTACTGTATAGCAACCCCAGGTGTAAAATTATAAATAGCAGCTACTCAGAGAGTTTTGAATTGTCAAGAAGAGGTAAACAAGGGTGTCCGCTGTCACCATATCTATTCATTATGGCCATCCAAATGCTAGCTATTAAATCATATCAAATAACAACATTAGAGGATTAGAAATCCATGGCTTAAAAACAAAGGTGTCCATGTATGCTGCTAACTCAAATTTAATATTTCATCTGCTTGCTAGTTCCCTGCAATGTCTCATTGAAGATGTAGATAACTTTTCTGTACTCTCTGGACTAAAAGTGTAAAATATTACGTATTGGGTCTTTAAAAAATACAACTTGTACATTACTATGCAGTTCATATTTAAAATGGGCTGACGGTGAAGTAGAAATGCTTGGTATTCATTGAAAAAAATATTAAATGTAGAGGTAGAGGTAAATACCTGTCTATTTATGGAAAATTTGCCCTGATTAACTCCTTAGTCATATCTCAGTTTACTCACTTACTTATGGCTCTGCCTACTCCTGATGATTTGTTTTTCAAATCGTATGAGCAAAACATATTTAGCTTTATCTGGGATGCTAAACCAGACAAGATACAGTGTGCCTATCTATATTTATACATTTGTATATTTTTATTTAAACTGGTAAGTTGTCTGAGAACACATACTCATTTACAGCAACAACCTGGGGAATAGTTACAGAGTAGAAGAGGGGGGATGAATGAGCCAATTATAAACCGGGGATGATTAGGTGGCCATGACGGTATGAAGGACATATTGGGAATTTAGCCAGGACATTGTGGTTAACACCCCTACTCTTGCGATCAGTGTCATGGGATCTTTAGTGACCACTGAGAGTCAGGACACCCATTTAACGTCCCATCCAAAAGACGGCACCCTACTGCCTTTGGTCATTGGGATATGTTTTAGACAAGAGGAAAGGGTGCCTCCTACTGACCCTCCAACACCACTTCCAGAAGCATCTGTTCTCCCATCCAGGGACTTAACAGGACCAACTCTGCTTAGCTTAGCTTCAGAAGTAAATCAGCAGTGGGATGATGGGTGGTATGCAGGACTAGCTGGCTATATAATGAATATGAATTGGGTGTTGTGAGATTATTAAATATAAAATCACTAAACATCTCTAGAATCTTCACTTATTCAAAAGTTTCACTTGAACCCTAAATGGTTCTCAAGTAAACTACTAAGAAAAGCTAATTCACTGTTTAAATAGCCTTTTGCCTGTGTACAGATTTCGATGTCTCATGTTTGATTGACTGCAAATGATACCTTTTTCAAAGTATCTCTCTTTTTCAAACAAGCATTGCAGAGCTGGCTACAATTTAAATTTCATCCCCCTGAAAAGATAGAACAAATATTATGGCTGAATATAAATGTGCTGGGTGATGAAAGACCTGTATTTATGGGAAACAAGTTTGAAAAGGGTATTTTGTTTTTAAATGATATTGTAAATTGGAACGGTTGAGTTGTATTTTATGGAGTTATCAGAATTATATGGAAAGGTCTGCTCAGTCCAAGATTATAACCAATTGACTACAGCATTACCCCCAAAATGGAGGCAGGTGGCAGCAGAAGGAGGTAGTGAAGTGGTCTGTCTGCCCAATATAAATGATCAGAACTTGCAGAGGAATAAAAATATCATAAATAGGAATGTATACCAGTTTCATTTGAGGACCAGGATGTTGTCATTTAAAATGCAAAATAGTTGGGAAGAGATATTTGATTTACCGATTCCATGGTGTATGAGTTGATTCAAGACTTGTCCTTTTCAGCTAATGCAGATTTGTGAGAATACAGAATCAATTGACCATTTTAATATTACCCTCAAGTAGCTTCTCAGGAATGGTTGAAAATGCAAAACATTGATCTAAAATTGACCCTAGATATAGTACTGGAGATCTTTTTCTTCAACCTGTAGAGTATTCAATAGAAATGGTATGTTAATCACAGCATATTTGAAATAAATGCTGCGTAGAAATCCAAAGTGTGTGGCCAGCAGAGACAGGTGGGATGGGCTAAGGGAAGCTGAAGTTTGGGATGTGGAATTGGAGTTGCTGGGCAAAGGATAGAATGAAAGATGTAAAATAAATTCCAAATTAAACAGTTGCATGACACTGAGGGGCTTTGTTGATACAGTTGAGGCTGATGCCATGCAGGTGTTTGTACAAATGCATACTCTCATTAAAATGCTCATAGATGGACATGGTTCCATACATCGTTGGCCTTGCTGTTATATTGGCCTGGATGTTTGTTGGAATTAAATGGATTTCTCCTCAGGGTGGAATCTGATGCTTGAGGGCAGCTCTTGGAGGGCTGTATCGGTCAGGTCCCCATTTGACATCGTGGGAGATCTGTCGATGTGCCGTTGAACCTTTGTGTCTCTGGATTAGAGGCTGTTAGATGACGAATGTGTGGTAGTTGGGCAGCTTCCCTGCAAGTATATGTTTATTACGAGATGAAATCTCTGGCTGAATTTACACATCACAGGAACATTTGGTTCTTGAGCCAACCACTTAGCGAGCAAGGTTTGTAGGGTCCACACATTGTATAAAAATGTCTTACCCAACCTGCTTTGTGACCAGATTAGCTGGTGATGCATACAAATTACAACCATTAAGGCTGCTGGTGTCATAAGTACTACCGGTCAGTGAGTTGAGACTCAAGTACAATTGATTTAAAAATAGTTTGACCATCCAGATCATACCACCTGAGGTGGTCAGGAAAGTGATCACAATGAGTATTTAACTTGTCTACAATTGCCCAGACATCAAGACAAAGGCACGTTAGCCCCAGGTACAAATGAGTCCGGTGAAAAGCTTGTAAGAGAATAAAGGACAGATGTTCAGTAATATTGGTATGACATTTATTAATGTACAAGAGGCAACTAGTATCGTCTTCCTGCCCGCTTCGTTTAATTCAGACAACCCCAGTTCAGAAATTGTTTAAGAAATGCTTCAGCACAATATACAAAGGTTTACAATGGTCATTGAAGTTGATTTAGAGGTTGGAGGAAAACAGCAAGACCCGATGAAGATATCCCAGAAGCCTTGCACATCTTCAGGTTCACCAGGAAGATATCCTGCAAGACAAAATCGTCAGCAGGGTAGCCTAGTGGTTAGAGAGTTGGACTAGTAACCGAAAGGTTGCAAGTACAAATCATGAGCTGACAATGTACCAATCTGTCGTTCTGCCCCTTAACAGTGGGTTGTCATTGAAAATAAGAATTTGTTCTTAACTGACTTGTCTAGTTGGATAAAGGTAAATGCAAATTCTAGTTCCCAGTCATGTGCACATACACAAAACTCACATTCAGTCACAGGTGTAAGCCACATCCAAGTACTTATAGGTTCCGACACAGGGGTCACCGAACACAGAGTTGGATACCTTGACGATACACTGGCGCTCTCCATCACACCTGTGTGTCAACAGGTAGAGGTTAACACCACAGCCAATGACTTCCTACAGCGAAATGCACACTGAAGGTTTCAGTACCTTTCTGCCATTTTGCTGCTGGTGGATTGGCTGAGGCAGTTGGTGTTTTTGAGTTGTTTATGTGGGCGCCCAATGGAACACACATCGTGTTGACGACGACCATAGTTGGCACGCTGAATACGCATCTCACCTCGATCTGAGAAAGAGAAAAGACAAACCTGGGTGTTGGTGTGGGCTAGTGACTAATATACACGGCACCACATGATTAAACTGTACAGTAGTGTTGACCAGCTTACCACATAGTAGTTGAGAATCAGAGCCTTCACATATGATGCTGCTTACTGCAAAGACAACACAGGAGTTACCACTGGCCAGACAAATTAAGACATACATTAGCCTGGTGAAGTGTTAGTGATGGGCACTAAAAGGGAATGTTGATTTCAGGTGCATTTTTATAAGTCATTATAAACTTGTTAGCATGAACCAAAGTACAAAAAGTTAGGCTTGTCATCTGCCACCTTTACCTTGTTTCACTTCCTTATGAGCAGTTCCCGAAATTCTAACATTTTAAGCACAGGCTGGCGAGACCTAAACTGGTGAAAAAAAGTCGACCCGCTACACCTAATCTGTATTTCTATGCAGTTTGCGCCAGCTGTCAGATTGGCTATAAACCCTGCAAAAATGTGAGTTGCGCTAGCTAGTTACCGTTCACTGAAACAGTCAGTGGTAAACCAGATTAAGTGCACAAGCATCAAATAAACTTGAGACACTTCCCTTCCATGTTCTTGCTGGCTAATTGAGTTAGATATGTAAATATAACTAGTAACAGCAGCAGCATATGAGACAAGTCAAAAAAGTAACAGCAAATCGGGTAATTCAGCAGTTATGGCTTGGGGGAAGTAGAGGCCGTTCAAGGTCCTGTTGGTTCCAGACTTGGTGCATCCGTACCATTTGTTATGGCGTAGCAGAGACCAGTATAACTTGGGTGGTGCGAGTCATTGACAATGTAGGGCCTTCCGACACACGTGGTGTCGAAATCCTGATGGCAGGGATGTGCGGCCTCTGATGTACTGGGCCGTACGCTATACCCTCTGTAGCACCTTGTGGTCAGATGCCATACCTAGTGGTGATGCAGCCAATTCAAAAAGCTCTCAATGGTGTAGAATTCAGGATCGGAGGGCTGATACCAATCCTTTTAGCCTCCTGGCAGGGAGGGGCTCGGCCCTCCGTTTCCTGTAGTCCACTACCAGTTCCTTTGGCATCACACTGCCAGGTCTCTGACCTCCCTATAAGCTACTCAAACTAAACAAGTTGCATATCCACAGCTTGCTAGGGTTAGTTAGCAGGTGAGGGTGGTTTACACTAGGAGAAACATACGTTAACAAGCTGGGGAACCAACCCATTATATTCCTTTTTTAGCAATCAGCTGAGCTTACTTTTTTTTTTTTTTTACAAGATTAAAAGTGGGTAGGAGAATTAAACAATATCCCAACATGCCACAGTCATAGCGACACTACGTTGAATCCAAATATGGATATCGGTGCCCACCACTAAGATTTATTAGCACACATTCAGAGACTGACTTGTTTCTTGCTGTTGGACACAGGAGTATTTGGTGTCCAGGTACTTATAAGTCCCGACACAGGGGTCTCCAAAAACGAAATTGGATGCAGGGACAATACACTCGCTCTTTCCACCGCATCTGTGTGTTTCAAAGACAGGTTGAGGTCATGAGTTCATACAGGTAAACACAACATGTTCCAGCACATTTCTGCCATCTTGCTGGTGGTGGTTTACACTACCGCCAAGGAGTTACAGGTTCTAGTACCTTTCTGCCATCTTGCTGGTGGAGGATTGGCTGAGGCAGTTGGTGTCGGTGAGTTGGTTATCAGGGCGCCCAATAGAACACACATCGTGTTGACGACGACCGTAGTTCGCACGCTTGATATGGATCTTACCTCCATCTGAGGGAGATGGAGAACAGTGAGGCACGAAGGAGAGCCAAATATGGGTCTCTATGGTGTGGGCTAGTGACGCTAATCTAAAATAGAAACTATCATAGCTTGTCGGTGAGTATACTGTTCAGCAGTGTGGACTCTTACCACATTGCAGTAAAGCATCAGAGCCTTCACATGTGATGCTGATTGCTGCCAGGACAAATAAAACAGGAATTACACACCACTCACATTAACTTGGTTAAGTAGTATTGTCATTATTACATACAGTACCTCCATCTGTTAGTGTGCAGCAAGCTGTAGCCAGCACTGAAACAACATCACACAGCTAGTTCAGCAACATTCAACATCATATGCACTTGGACCATGAAGCTACAACTCAGCATTGGTCTCTATACTCGTGCATTTCAGTTATACTAAGTGTATTATAGTCAAGTTCAGCATTTGGTCTCATATTCCATGCTTTGAATACCTTTTTGCCTAAAAGGAACTGAATGTCCCTCAAATCATATTACATGTACGTCTTTTTACTCACAAATACAAACATTGTCATATATATTTAAATTCTAATCTGCATCAGATGCAGATTTTGTATACTCACATGTGACCACCGTCAGTCTCAACATGCGCATGATGCCAGGTACAGGAGTGGTACTAACAGAGAAAATGAAACTGATGATAACAAGATCCAATACACCTGGTATTTATGTTATGTGACATGTCTTAATTTACCCAGGTGTATCTATTTGTCTCCAGGTGCACCTCATTGCAATTAGGGGCCGGCGTTTGCCGGTCAAAACCTGGCTATTGAGTCAGTCTCATGGAGTTATATAGAGGACTCTATATGGATGAAATCCATTTTGGCATGAACATTGCCATTGAGGTCTTCCAACATTTTAAAGTAGCCATCTATGGCAATCAGGCCTACCACTGTTGTCAACAAGCTTGATTATTGAGTTGCCACTCAGCCATGGGTGAACAGGGAGGACAGGAGGAGGCTTAGATCACACCCTTGTTGTTCCACAGTCTTGAGGATCAGCGTGGCGGATGTGTTGTTGCCTACCTTCACTCCCGAGGTCGGCCCGTCTTGGGGGCTACTATACATTTTTTGACAAGTGGCCTGGACCCTTTTACTACACGGAGTTCTGCTGATCCATCATGACTGATTTGCCGACGTAACCGCACGAAGGGGCTACAAATGACTTTGTCCATCGCAAAGTCCCTCTAAGGCCCTTCTGCTAGCCTGCAAGCCCAGGCCCACAAGCTGTCTGAATCGCTGTGTCTCCAGCTCACCCAGCTACTCAATGGACCCAATGATCACTCGGCTACGAATGCCTCTCCCTGTCATCACTGTCAAACGCTCCTGAAAACACTTCAACATGCAGGGCTTTTTAATCGACCTGACCCGGATATCCTGGAAGGATTTTGACCTCATTCCGACAGTAGAGAATGCCTGGTTATTCTTATAAAATTCTTTCCTCACCATCTTAACTTCTTAGCGATAGGGGGCAGCATTTTCACTTTGGATGAATTGCGTGCCATAGTGAACTGCCTCCTACTCTGTCCCAGATGCTAATACATGCATATTATTATAACTATTGGATAGAAAATACTCTGAAGTTTCTAAAACTGTTTGAATTATGTCTTTGAGTATAACAAAACTCATAGGGCAGGCAAACTTCCAAACAGGAAGTGTAAATTCTGGGGCTGGTTGATATTCAACTCATCGCCTATTCACATCCCAGTAAGATATGGATGTGTTCGCACTTCCTATGCCTTCCACTAGATGTCAACAGTCAGTAGAACATGGAATGAAGCCTCTAGTGTGATGTGGGTCCGGATGGCAGCTATTTGAGTCAGTGGTCTGGCAGAATGCATTTCTCATGATATCGCCATGCGTTCCATTACTCTGTAGACAACAACGAATGCTTCGGTTGGAAAGTTATTGGATATATATGATAATAACATCCTGAAGATTGATTCTCTACTTAGTTTGACTAGTTTATTCAACCTGGAATATAACTTTTTGAAGTTTTCGTCCGAGTTCGCCTGGACCGGCGCCAACTTTTGGACATGTGAAATAAACGTGCTAGCAAAAGTAGCTAATTGGACACTAGTAATTGACATTATCGAACAAAACAACAATTTATTGCGGAACTAGGATTCCTGGCACTGCATTCTGATGAAAGATCATCAAAGGTAGGGGAATATTTATGACATAATTTCATATTTCTGTTGACTCCAACATGGCGGAGAAATGTTGTGTATTTCTGAGCGCGTCTCAGATTATTCTGTTATATTTTTTCGAAAATTTAAAAAAATCTGACACAACGAACAAGTGTATCTTTATTTATATGTAAAACATCTTTCTTCAAAGTTTATGATGAGTATTTCTGTTATATGACGTGGCTCTCTGTAAGTACTCCAGATATTTTGGAGGCATTTCTGAACATGGCGCCAATGTAAAACAAGATTTGTGGATATAAATATGCATATTATCGAACAAAACATAAATGTATTGTGTAACATGATGTCCTATGAGTGTCATCTGACGAAGATTATCAAAGGTTAGTGATTCATTTTATCTCTATTTCTGCTTTTGTGACTCTCTTTGGCTGGGAAAAATGGCTGTGTGTTTTTTTGGATTTGGTGGTGCATCTAACATAAATATATGTTGTGTTTTCGCTGTAAAACATTTTAAAAATCAGATAAATGGGTAGATTAACACGATGTTTATCTTTCATTTGCTGTATTGGACTTGTTAATGTGTGAAAGTTAAATATAAAAAATTTCCCGCACTGCCTTTCCAGCAGAATGTTGGGGGTTAAAGGTTAAAGGTTAAATAAGCATGCCCCACTCAAAAACATATACAGCCCTTGCTTCACTCCAGAATTGACTGCCTTTGACCATCACAAAAACATCCTGTGGTATACTGCATTAGCATCAAATAGCCCCTGCGATATGCACATATTAAGGGAAGTTAGAAACCAAAATACACAGGCAGTTATGAAAGCTAAGGCTAGCTTTTCAAACAGAAATTTGCATCCATGTGGCACAAACTCCAAAAAGTTCTGGGACACTGTTAAATCCATCGATAATGAGAGCACCCCCTCCCAGCTGCCCACTGTACCCAGCCTAGCAAACACTGCCACAACCGATAAATATATGATCATTGAGAATTTCAATAAGCATTTTTCTACGGCTGGCCTTGCTTTCCACCTGGCTACCCCTACACCCCCCAGATCAACTTGCTCAAGCCTCCCCCATTTCTCTTTCACTCAAATCAAGATAGCTGAGGTTTTATTTTATTTTACCTTTATTTAACTAGGCAAGTCAGTTATTAAGAACACATTCTTAGTACTTAGTACTGAAATAACTGTAAAATCTGGACCCCTACAAATCAGCTGGGCTTGACATTCTGGACCCTCTCTTTCTACAATTATCTGCAGAAATTGTTGCAACAACTATTTCTAGCCTGTTCAAGCTCTATTTCGTATCGCCAGAGATCCAGAAAGATTGGAAAGCATCCGCGGTCATCCCTCTCTTCAAAGGGGGAGACACTCGAGATCCAAATTGCTACAGAACTATATCTATCCTACCCTGCCCTTTTAACCTCTTGAGCTTATGGCTGAATACTGCCCCCTTTGGAGGAAGTGCGTGCCCATAGTAAACTGAAAATATTTTTTTCCAAAATTGCTAATATATGCATATAATAATAATTATTGAATAGAAAACACTCTAAAGTTTCTAAAACCGTTTAAATTATGTCTGTATGTAAAGCAGAACTCTCAGGGCAGCCTTTCTCCCAAACTCTCTCTTGTCAAGAGAAAAGTTGGGTCAACTTTGACGTCATCGCCCCCACCCTTCCCAGGCAGCTACCGATCTGGGAACAGTATGTATTTGTTCAGCGCGATGTCTGCTTTCAATTGGCACGTTCATTGTTTGAATTTCGCGCTCCCTCATCCTTTGGCGGGCGAAAATGCCCGGGTCACTCTCAAATACATGCACTCTATTGCGCGCGGCCGATTTGGATAACGTTCTTTTCCAATAGACACCAGTTGAAGCCGGTTCGTTTGTTCGCGATTATCATTGTTTTACATGATAAAAACATAATTTTGCTCGATTCTGCACTTAGTTTGACCAGTTTAGTCGACATATAATATGTAATTTTGAAGTTTTGATGCGCAATAGTGCGGGACCAGAAGGAGCAGAAGTTATTTTGGGTGCATTTCAGCTGAAGCTGTTAGCATATGCTAATACAAAGACGCACAACTTGAAACCAAACGATGTATTGGGTAAGTATGACTCCTTCTACGTCTTCTGATCGAAGAACATCAAAGGTAAGGGAATATTTATGTGGTTATTTTGGGTTTCTGTGGACTCCAAACGTAGAGGAGACACTGCTAATATCTGAGCGCCGACTCATAGCATAGACTAGTGAACGAATTCTGTAACGTTAAAAATAAATGTAACACAGCGGTTGTATTAAGAAGAAGTGTATCTTTGTAACTATATGTAGAACATGTATATTTAGTCATGTTTATTGCTTGTTATCTGACGTTATCTGTCGGAGCTATCATAATTTCTCCGGACATTTTGAGTAGCATTTTTTGAAATGTCGTCATTGTAAACAGAGATTTATGGATATTAATGGCATATTATTGAAAAAAAAAAAAGTACTGTGTAACATGTAATATTACTGTCATCTGATGAAGATTTTCAAAAGGTTAGTGAATTATTTATTTTTTAATCCTACTTTTAAATTTTATATTTTCTGGGACAAAATGGCCGCCGCTTGCCTTTTGTTTCGGTGGTGGTCTAATATAAATGTGTGCTATGTTTTCGCCGTAAAACATTTTAGAAATCTGACTTGCTGGGTAGATGAACAAGGTGTTTATCTTTCATTTGAGCTATTGGACTTGTGTAGGTGTGGAGGTTAAATATGTCTAAGAATATTTTTTCGCATTTTGCATTATGCTAATGAGCTTGAGCCGTAGTCACGATCCCGGATCCGGGATGGCTGCAAATAGTGTCTCCTGACCCCTCCTGTCTCAGCCTCCAGTATTTATGCTGCAGTAGTTTATGTGTCTGGGGGCTAGGGTCAGTTTGTAATATCTGGAGTACTTCTCCTGTCTTATCCAGGGTCCTGTATGAATTTAAGTATGCTCTCTCTAATTCTCTTTCTCTCTTTCTTTCTCTCTCTCGGAGGACCTGAGCCCTAGGACCATGCCTCAGGACTACCTGGCATGATGACTCCTTGCTGTCGCCAGTCCCCCTGGCCGTGCTTCTGCTCCAGTTTCAACTGTTCTGCCTGTGGCTATGGAATCCTGACCTGTTCACCGGACGTGCTATCTGTCCCAGACCTATTATTTAACCATGCTAGTGATTTATGAACATTTGAACATCTTGGCCATGTTCTGTTATAATCTCCACCCGGCACTGCCAGAAGAGGACTGGCCAACCCTCATAGCCTGGTTCCTCTCTAGGCTTTTTCCTAGGTTTTGGCCTTTCTAGGGAGTTTTTCCTAGCCAACGTGCTTCAACACCTTAATTGCTTGCTGTTTGGGGTTTTAGGCTGGGTTTCTGTACAGCACTTTTAGATATCAGCTGATGTAAGAAGGGCTATATAAATATATTTGATTTGGTTTGATATGCAGTTCAGGACACATCTAGAATGATATCATAATCTCATTCAACTTCTGTGTGAAGTGGACTAGAGTAGGTGTCAACCAATTTCTTTGGAATTACTGTACTACAATCAAATGTTTTTACATTTTGAAGTATTATCTAGGCCTCAACAGTTGGTCATATTACTGACACTTGTAATGTTGTCAGGGTAATAATGTAATGTTTGACATGGTAATAATGTAACGGTTGTCAAGGTAATAATGTAATGATTGTTGGGGTGATAATGTAATGGTTGTCAAGGTAATAATGTAACGATTGTTGGGGTAATAATGTAACGGTTGTCAGGGTAATAATATAACGGTTGTCAGGGTAATAATTTAACAGTTGACAGGGTAATAATGTAACAGTTGTCGGGGTAATAATGTAACAGTTGTCAGGGTAATAATGTAACGGTTGTCAGGGTAATAATGTAATGGTTGTCGGGGTAATAATGTAGCGGTTGTCAGGGTAATAATGTAACAGTTGTCAGGGTAATAATGTAACAGTTGTCAGGGTAATAATGTAACGGTTGTCAGGGTAATAATGTAATGGTTGTCGGGGTAATAATGTAGCGGTTGTCAGGGTAATAATGTAATGGTTGTCAAGGTAATAATGTAACGGTTGCCAGGGTAATAATGTCATGTTGTACCACAGATTTTTTTCCAAAGCAATATAACATGTCATATTTTACCAGAACAATATAGTGTAAAACAGATACAGTGGTGATATTAGCATGCAATTCTTACTGGAATAGCTCAACTTTTGTTTAGGGGGGGATGCATGTCAGCAACATGGAGTGAATCCTTACAACCGCTAATCCTGGCTATCAGAGGAGTCTTGTCTGGCAGTGAAACAGCTCATTTTGCATAATTTACTGCCTTTTTAAAAACCATAGCTGATTTCTAAAAACAAATGTGTTTAACACAAACTCCTTGTGGCTTTGAGTAAGTCGAGAAAAACTATTTCTCCTTCACTAATAACGAACGCCAAAATTAGTTTTGAAACATACAGAAACATTATGTTCAGTAAATTCATAATGTTTATTCTTATATTATTAACACTTAGCTCTAAGACATCTCCCTGCCATATTACATAATTTATGCATACATTATGTAATATGTCAGGGAGATTTGTATACTGTAGCTAAGAATGTAATACTAAGTCTAGGTTGTGTTGTAAGCTGTTAGTAGCCCATGTGACTCACCCTTATTATGTAGCCTATTTTTTCCCTCATAATTTAGCCTACTGTTCTGACTTTGTGGTGCACATGTAGCCTATAATCTGTTTTAAATAAATGTAATTAACCAGATATGGTAAGAGCTGTCCTTGTCTGCTTATGCGCCCCCTTTATTTATTTACGTCCTATGGTTCTGACTTGGTGTACAGGGAGAACACTGTAAGAACGGACAATGTTCGGAATTCCGTCGCTGTACATTTCAAAAGTGCTGAACAAGTAGTTATATTGACTACGTCCATCCTAGCTCGCTCATTAATATCTTAATCTAAAATTACGGACTGTCTCTTATCCGCTCGTCTTCCCCTTAAGCCAAAGTTTGTAGATTTCAATTGTTCAGTAGAAAACACATCAGACATATCAGCTATGTTTTTTGAAAAGGCATTAAATGAGGCTGAATGAGGCTGAATGAACTGTTTCCCTGCCAGACAAGGCTCCACTGATGCCTGGTGCAGCAGTGGTAAGGTGTCGGGACTCTGATGTTGGGACAGCTTTATGTAGGCCCTAACAGTTTGTGGGCACCATTTGTCTCCATTATAGTCCAATTAATGCATTGTTTAGTGTTGTGTTGTGGCTTTGCTCGCAATCATCAAAAACGTTTGTTTTGAGTTTGCCCCATCAAGATGTACATGCTAAAATCACCACTGGTCTCTTCACAGTGCTCCTTCTAACATAAGTTGTTATTTGAGGTACTTGGGTTGGCAGAGAATTCCGTTTAGTCATGGCTCTATTAAATACGGTTAGTTTCCCAGCCTGTTCTGGACCTGGGGACTCTGAAGAAACCTCTGGTTGCATGTCTTGTGTTGTACCTTCTTGTGTTGAACCAGCTCGCACAAAGACAAGATTGCCATGCATATTCCTGACATTCGCACCAGTCACATTCGCACGTCTACATCAAAGTGCAAAAAACTAGGGCCTGTAGGACCTGTCTGGTCGATTGAGATGTCAAGAAAGCAGAGCAACGCCTTATCCTGGACAGATCTCTTCCCATTTTAGCAACATTGAGTCTATATGTTTAGACCAGCTTGCTATCTAGGGTTACAAATGCCACAATATTCAATAATAGATCTAAATGAGATTTAGAGTTGAGCGAGTGATTTTTTTTCCCCAACAACAATACTTTTGGTTTTTGAGATATTTTTTGTCATGTGGGCAAAAGACTGTTAAAACTGTTAAGGCTCCATGGATTGATCAACTGTACGGTTAAAAGAGATGGGGCAAAATGAGTGGATAATAAGTCTGGGTGCACATCTGACTGGCTGACTTACTGCAAACTGATCAATTATGTGACTAAACTCAACAACAATACCTTTGGTTTTTGAGATATTTTTGGTCATGGAGTGTATGTGGACATATGGACACCTGCTCATCGAACATCTAATTACAAAATCATGGGCGTTAATATGGAGTTGGTCTCCCCTGTAACAGCCTCCACTCTTCTGGGAAGGCGTCCACTAGACGTTGGAACATTGCTGCGGGACTTGCTTTCATTCAGCCACAAGACCATTAGGCCTGGCTCGCAGTAGTCGTTCCAATTCATCCCAAAGGTGTTCGATTTGGTTTAGGTCAGGGCTCTGTGCAGACCAGTCAAGTTCTTCCACACTGATCTTGACATTCCATTTCTGTATGGACCTCTCTTTGTGCACAGGAAAGGGCCAAAACAGGGAAGGGCCTTCCCCAAATTGTTGCCACCATGTTTGAAGGACAGAATCATCTAGAATGTCATTGTATGCTATAGCATGAATATTTCCATTCACTGAAACTAAGGGGCTTAGTTCGAACTATGAAAAACAGCCCCAGACCATTATTCTTAATCCACCAAACTTTACAGTTGGCACTATGCATTCGGGCAGGTAGCATTCTCCTGGTGTCCGCCAAATCCAGATTCGTCTGTCAGACTGCCAGATGGTGCAGCATGATTCATCACTCCAGAGAACGTGTTTAGACTGCTACAGAGTCCAGAATATTAATCAACCTATCAGGGTTTGTTTACAAACACTACAGGAACAAGATCATCCACATGTATTGATCACAAGATCAAATAGAGCTCTGTTCTAAAGCTGTATCCATACCCATTGGATGCAGTGATCACAATATCGTGGTTAAATCTAGGAGAGCCAAGGTTCCAAAAGCTTGGCCTAAAATAGTGTATAAGAGATCGTCTTATGTGCATGATGTAAGTAATATTTGTTGGTCTTATGTGATTAATAAGGAGCATCCAGACACTGCACTTGATGCATTTATAAAATGGATTCTTACAATTAGTAATAAAAACCTGTTATGAAACAGACTGTTAAAACTGTTAAGGCTCCATGGATTGATAAACTGTATGTTTGAAAGAGGCAAAATGAGTGGATAATAAGTCTGGCTGCACATCTGACTGTCTGACTTACTGCAAACTGATCAATTATGTGACTAAACTCAACAAAAAGTAGAAGAAATTGTATTATTATATTATATGTATTATGAAGCCAAGATCAATGACATACTTTAAAGAATGATGAAAAAAAAACCTTGAGTACTTTAAATGAAATGAAGGGCAGAAAGACAAATTCAACTCCATCTTTCATCAAATCAGATGGCTTATTCATCACAAAACAATTTGATGTTGGCATTTATTTGAATTATTACTTCATTGGCAAAGTGGGCAAACTTAAGCAGGAAATGCCAACAACGAAGAGTGAGCCATCATATTCATGCATAAAAACAACTAATAATGAAAGAATAGAGTTAGTGTAAAGTTAGTGTGGGACAGGAGGAAAAATGATTGTTATCGATCAATAATGACAAACCACCTGGCATTGAAAACTTTCAATGGCTTCGGAAAGTATTCAGACCCATTAAATCCTTCCACATTTTGTTTTGATCCAGTCTCATTTGAAAATGAATTAAATTGTTGTTTTTTTCATCAATCTACAAACAATTCCCAATAATATTTTGTTATTTTTTATTGTTGCAAATGTATTACAAATAACAAACAGAAAATGACATTTATATATTTTTGTTGTTTTTTGTTGTTTTGAGACCCTTTACACAGTACTTTGTTGAAGCACCTTTGGCAGCGAATACAGCATCGAGAGTTCTTGGGTCTGACGCTACAAGCTTGACACACCTGCATTTAGGGAGTTTCTCCCATTGTTCTCTGCAGATCCTCTCAAGCTCTGTCAGGTTGGATGGGGAGTGTTACTGCACAGCTATTTTCAGGTCTCTGCAGAGATGTTTGATCGGTTTCAAGTCCAGGCTCTGGATGGGCCACTCAAGAACATTTAGAGACTCGTCCCAAAGACAGTCCTGCGTTCTCTTGGCTGTATGCTTAGGGTTGCTGTCCTGTTGGAAGGTGAATCTTCTCTCCAGTCTGAGGTCCTGAGCGCTCTGGAGCAGGCTTTCATCAAGGATCTCTCTGTAATTTGCTCCAAGTGAGCTGGCATGTGCATTTTATTGAGGAGTGGCTTCCACCTGGCCACTCTACCATAATGGCCTGATTGGTGGAATGCTGCAGAGATGGCTTTCCTTCTGGAAGTTTCTCCCATCTTCTCTAGAGCAACTCTAGAGCTTTGTCCGATTGACCATTGGGTTCTTAGTCACCTCCCTGACCAAGGCCCTGCTCCCCGATTGTTCAGTTTGGCCAGGTGGCCAGCTCTAGGAAGAGTCTTGGTGGTTCCAAACCTCTTCCATTTAAGAATGATGGAGGCTACTGTGTTCTTGGGGAATTCAATGCTGCAGACATTTTTTGGTACCCTTCCCCAGATCTGTGCCTCAACACAATCCTGTCTCGGAGCTCTACTGACAATTCCCTCAACCTCATGGCTTGGTTTTTGCTCTGACATGCACTGTCAACTGTGGGACCTTATATAGACAGGTATGTGGCTTTCCAAATCTGTTCAATCAGTTGAATTTACCACAGGTGGACTCCAATAAAGTTGTAGAAACATCTCAAGGATGATCAATCGAAACAGGATGAACCTGAGCTCAATTTTGAGTCTCATAGCAAATAGTCTGAATACTTATGTAAATAAGGTATTTCTATTTCATTTTATTAATACATTTGCAAAATTTTCAAAACACCTGTTTGCTTTGTCATTATTGGGTATTGTGATGCCATGATGCGGTATTATGATGTCATTATTGGGTATTGTGTGTGGATTGATGAAGAAACACCATTTTAGAATAAGGCTGTAACGTAACAAAATGTGTAAAAAGTCAAGTGGTCTGAATACTTTCTGAATGCACTGTTTACAACTAATGAAGTCACTGAAACCCTTAAGAAGGAGTTTCAATCAGTTGTAATGGGTGGCCAGTAATAAACTGGTCCTGAACATCTCTAAAACTAAGAGAATCGTATTTGGTTCAAATCATTCCCTAATCTCTAGACCTCAGCTGTATCTGGTAATGAATGGTATGGCTGTTGAACAAGATGAGGAGATTCATTTACTTTGTGTTACCTTAGATTGTAAACTGTCAAAATATACATATTCAATGGTTGTAAAGATGGGGAGAGGTCTGTCTGTAATAAAGAGATGTACTTCTTCACTCCACAAAGCAAGTCCTGCAGGCTCTAGTTTAATCGTATCTTGATTATTGTCCAGTTGTGTGGTCAAGTGCTGCAAATAAAGGCCTAGTTAAGCTGCAGCTGGTCCCAGAACAGAGCGGCACATCTTGTTCTTCATTGTAATCAGAGGACTAATATAAATACTAAGCATACCAGTCTCTCTTGGCTAAGAGTTGAGGAGAGACTGATTGATTCACTTCTTCTTTTTATAAAAATTATCAATGCGTTGAAAATTACACTTTTTTGCATTGTCAACTTATGCACAGCTCTGAAACACACACTTACCCCACCAGACCTGTCACCAGGGGTCTATTCACAGTCCGCAAATCCGGAACAAATTCAAGAAAATGTACAGTATTATATAGAGCCATTCTTACATATCATATGATGTTAAAATGAACAGCAAACCTGGTTTCAAAAACAGCTAAAGCAACACCTCAAGGAACAATGCCTCTCCCCTTTTTGACATAGATAGCTTGTGTGTATGTATTGATATGTAGGCTATGTGTGCCGTTTTTAAATGCTTGTTATTCTGTTCTGTCCTTAAGCTGTTCTTGTCTATTAATGTTCTGTATAATGTCATGTTTCATGTTTTGTGTGAACCCCAGGAAGAGTAGCTGCATCTTTTGCAACAGCTTATGGGGATCCTAATAAAATTCAAAAAAATACCAATTACCAATGGCGGCTAGCTTTACACCACTCCAGCCAATGCTTGGTCATGGAAACCCATTTCATAAAGCTCCTGACAAACAGTTATTGTGCTGACGTTGCTTCCAGAGGAAAAACCATTTTTACATGCTGCGTACTTCAGCACTCGGCGGTCCCGTTCCGTGAGCTTGTGTGGCCTACCACTTCACGACTGAGACGTTATTGCTCATAGACCTTTCCACTTCACAATAACAGCACTTACAGTTGACTGGGGCAGATCTAGCAGGGCAGAAATTGACAAACTGACTCGTTGGAAAGGTGGCATCTTATGACATTGCCACGTTAAAAGTCACTGAGCCCTTCAGTATGGAGATCGCATGGCCGTGTGCTTGATTTTATACACCTGGTTGGTATTGAAAGGGCTTGCTGGATCTTAACATAAACAACATCTGTGATGTGGAATCAAACAGTAAAACAAATTATTTGTAGAAATAAAGAAAGGGCTTGCTGATCAGATTTGAAGATGTCTGAAAAACAGAAGTTGTGTATTTTTATATACAAGTGGGACACATTCTATAGCTGAGGTATTATGTAACAAAAAAAAGAAGAGAATAAAAGCCAATGGTAGTCTTTTTCCGAAGCCTGGTGTGGGAGTATGGAAGCCACACTGAATTATCCCAAAAAGAGCAAATCTTATGAGGGGGTGACAGTCTCAGAAAACCATGAACCGCTCCTCTTCACCAAGCCTTATGGAAACCTCTTATCTAGACGAGATAATGTGCTTATTTTCTATACGCTTACGTAAACACACCATAAACAGTCCACAGTTTCGAAATGTAGAAATGTACTGTCATCTGTAGAGCAATGGTTTCACCTAGAACATATCCCACTTTGGAAAGTACATGCAGTAGGTAATTTAGACTGAAAGTCTGTTGGTATTCTTCCTAATCTTGGTTAACACGGAACAAATAACTTGCGTAATTTGGTCAGCTGTGTGATTTATACACAAAATCTGTCCACGAGAGATTATATTCTTCCTGATGTGTCCAAAGTGGAAATAATAGTTTAATTTCAGGCTATAGAGATTCACGGATCTCCTAACAATAACAACAAAACAAAACTCTGAAAATTCCACCTTTCTCTTGAAACAAAAAATGAGACCTCAGAGTTGCCAGGACAAATACTTTTTACGCCACTTCAATACAGCCGGAAGTGATTTTTGTAGCAGGTTAGAACAGCATTTTTGCTAACCCCAACCCTTTTCCTAACCTTAACCTCAGTCTCCTAACCTGCTATGTTAATTATCATAAACTGCTCCTTAAATTCTCCTAACATGCTATGGAAAAGAGCTGTATCGAAGTGGTGTGAAAAGAGTGTTACTCCTATAGAGATAGATAGAGGACTCTTCTTTGTTTCTGTGACTGCATGGGCAGTGCCATTGAGGCAAGCTCCATTTTGAAGTAGTAATTTTTCTTCTTCCTGATTGGCTGATCCTTCCTGATAACCCGGTTGGACATGACTCCAACAGGGTCACCAGGAGGGATCAGCTAATGATGTTGGAAGTTCCACCTAGTTGACTACATATAAAATGGTAGATGCCCTCGATGGCGCTGCCCATACTAAATATAGCCTTTTGGCCACTAGAGGCCTCTATCATTCTCTATGGTTTCTCAAGAGTTGCCTCCTCAGAGCCACATTTTCCTGTTCCTGGTTTGGGTTCATAGAGCCTCTCTGTAACTAGAGTGCTGAATGCTGTGGAAATGAATTGTAGGAGGGATATGCTTAAGTTCTGCTTCTATCACTGACCTTTATGTACTGTGCTTTGTATTCAGTGGAGCGGAACGGAGTAAATGGAATGGCATCACACCATATGCCACTGCCACGAGCCTGTCCTCCCCAATTAAGGTGCCACCAACCTCCTGTGGTAGTATGCTGTTCAAAGGATCATCCCTGGACTCTAGCATTACTTTCTCAAAATGTATTTCACCATAGCTGCCAGGGTAGATGCGATTTACACAGACAAACACACACACACACACACACACAGACACACACACACACATACACACACAACATCTGGTATGTATTATTTTCCCAGTTGCTTTAGAATATGTAGGGCATAGAAATGAGGGCAGCATGCAATTCATATCGGAAGTTAAACATGGCCTTGACTCACAGAGGAGAATTTTCTGTTTCCCAAAGCAACATTTCCCAAAGCAAATATCTCACCACTCACTGCATTGCAGAAATCTTCAAGGCATTTTGTGACTTAAAAGCAAGTGTGAGCTTGAAAAAGAATAACTAGTCACACAAACCACAAAACTCAAATATACTGAACAAAAATATAAACGCAACATTTTAAGTGTTGGACCCATGTCAAATAAGCCAAAATAAAACATCCCAGAAATGTTCCGTTTACACAAAATGCTTATTTTTCTCAAATTTTATGAAAAAATGTGTTTACATCCCTGTTAGTGAGCATTTCTCCTTTGCCAAGATTATCAATGCACCTGACAGGTGTGGCATATCAAGAAGCTGATTAAACAGCATGATCATTACACAGGTGCACCTTGTGCTGTGGACAAAAAAAAGTCCACTCTAAAATGTGAAATTTTGTTTCACAACACAATGCCACAGATGTCTTAAGTATCGAGGGAGTGTGCAATTGACATGCCGACTGCACGGATGTAGCTGCTTCCAGCCTCCAGCCAGTGGCTGCATGTGAAGTGACAACTGTCACTGTTGTCATTATAAGCCAACTTTAAACACTGATGACAATCAACAGGCTCTAGTCAATATTTGTTCCTGTGAGAAAAGATTGAGAAAGATTATATATAAAAAGTGATCATTATATATTTGTTTATACAATAGAAACTTATTGGAGAAATTACTCACCGAAAAAAAAAGTCTCACACTTCACTGATCTGTCGTAATGCTTTAAACTACAAAATCATTCAACTCTAAAAGTAGTTTCAATTGAAACCACAGAATTATGTCTGGCATTTTAAGATAAGCAGTAAAAAGATAGCGAAACTGTTGCTGGTCTTCAGAATGCGTTGGAAGCCTGTGGTTCCTTCCTGCCTCCAGGCAGTGAGTGCGTGTGATGTGAAGTGACTGGTGTTGCCCCGTCATCATCTCTGAAGATACTCTGTCTGTGAGGTCCACCATACATCACCTGCCGGAGCAGGACATCTGGGTGCTCCGGCGACATTGTGTTTATGCAACTTAAAGAGCTCTCCGCTCCAGTGCTACAGTGATGAATGGCCTGCTGCAGCAAAACAGATGATGTGAGCAGCCAGTGGGAGGATAGGAGAATAGACTGGCTAGCTAGAGAAATGGATAGGAAGAGGCCACTGAATCACAGGAATAGGCTCGCTAGAGGAACAGATGGGTGAGGCCACTTTATCACGGGTATAGGCTAGCTAGAGGAATGGATGGGATGAGGCCACTGCATCACGGGTATAGGCTAGCTAGAGGAATGGATGGTTGAGGCCACTTTATCACGGGTATAGGCTAGCTAGAGGAATGGATGGGATGAGGCCACTGCATCACGGGTATAGGCTAGCTAGAGGAATGGATGGGATGAGGTCACTGCATCACAGGTATAGGCTAGCTAGAGGAGGAACAGATGGATGAGGCCACTGTTATCACGGGTATAGGCTAGCTAGAGGAATGGATGGGATGAGGCCACTGCATCATGGGTATAGGCTAGCTAGAGGAATGGATGGTTGAGGCCACTGAATCACAGGTATAGGCTAGCTAGAGGAATGGATGGGATGAGGCCACTTTATCACGGGTATAGGCTCGCTAGAGGAATGGATGGGATGAGGTCACTGCATCACAGGTATAGGCTAGCTAGAGGAACAGATGGATGAGGCCACTGTTATCACGGGTATAGGCTAGCTAGAGGAATGGATGGGATGAGGCCACTGCATCACGGGTATAGGCTAGCTAGAGGAATGGATGGGATGAGGCCACTGCATCACAGGTATAGGCTAGCTAGAGGAATGGATGGGATGAGGCCACTGCATCACGGGTATAGGCTAGCTGGAGGAATGGATGGGATGAGGTCACCGCATCACGGGTATAGGCTAGCTAGAGGAATGGATGGGATGAGGCCACTGCATCACGGGTATAGGCTAGCTAGAGGAATGGATGGGATGAGGCCACTGCATCACGGGTATAGGCTAGCTAGAGGAATGGATGGGATGAGGCCACTTTATCACGGGTATAGGCTAGCTAGAGGAATGGATGGATAAGGCCACAGCGTCAGGGGTATAGGCTATCTAGAGGAATGGATGGATAAGGCCACAGCGTCAGCGGTATAGGCTAGCTAGAGGAATGGATGGATGAGGCCACTGTGTCAGGGGTATAGGCTATCTAGAGGAATGGATGGATGAGGCCACTGTGTCAGGGGTATAGGCTAGCTATAGGAATGTATGGATGAGGCCACTGCGTCAGGGGTATAGGCTATCTAGAGGAATGGATGGATGAGGCCACTGCGTCAGGGGTATAGGCTAGCTAGAGGAATGGATGGATGAGGCCACTGCGTAAGGGGTATAGGCTAGCTAGAGGAATGGATGGAGGAGGCCACTGCGTAAGGGGTATAGGCTAGCTATAGGAATGGATGGATGAGGCCACTGCGTCAGGGGTATAGGCTAGCTAGAGGAATGGATGGATGAGGCCACTGTGTCAGGGGTATAGGCTAGCTAGAGGAATGGATGGATGAGGCCACTGCGTAAGGGGGCTATAGGCTAGCTAGAGGAATGGATGGAGGAGGCCACTGCGTAAGGGGTATAGGCTAGCTATAGGAATGGATGGAGGAGGCCACTGCGTAAGGGGTATAGGCTAGCTAGAGGAATGGATGGAGGAGGCCACTGCGTAAGGGGTATAGGCTAGCTAGAGGAATGGATGGAGGAGGCCACTGCGTAAGGGGTATAGGCTAGCTAGAGGAATGGATGGAGGAGGCCACTGCATAAGGGGTATAGGCTATCTAGAGGAATGGATGGAGGAGGCCACTGCGTAAGGGGTATAGGCTAGCTAGAGGAATGGATGGAGGAGGCCACTGCGTAAGGGGTATAGGCTAGCTAGAGGAATGGATGGAGGAGGCCACTGCGTAAGGGGTATAGGCTAGCTTGTCCTTACAAGCTAGTCCTAGTCCTTCTCAACTACCTGGTTAAATAAATGTGAAAAAAAACAAGTGTATTAACGCACCCATGTGTCAATTTAATGAACATAATACAAAAATCCCCATCAAAATCTGTCAGATGAATCTAAAAGGAAGGATGGATGAGGATTTCTCTATCTGTTTTGTATGTGCTGTGTCTCAATCCACTTCATTTGCCTATGTCAGTTTTCAAAATCTGCGGTGGAAAGTTACACAGCTACAGTATTGTTTTTCAGACGTCTGCAGCGTCCGAATGGCCAAGTTTGTATATTCCTTCTTGTGAATCTGCGTTGGTTTGTGGCAGACGTCTTATTTGTTTTGCACATTTTTTTTTTAACGTGCTGACCAATAACACCAATTCCTATAGAAAACTGAGCCCGTTTTGAAACTCTTGTTAGACCAAAATGAAATACCAATACAAAATCCCTTATTAGAGTTAATGCAAAAGCCTGTGTGTGATGAAATGCCAGTCATTAATATAGCACGGCGTCCATCCCAAAATAACACCCTATTCCCTATTTGCCCTGGTCAAATATAGCTGACTATATAAGGAATAGGGTGCCATTTGGGATGTAGGTGTACAGTGTGTGTCTCTCATAATCTTCCTTCTATACCATGGAATCCCCTCTCATCTCTTTACAAGTAAATGAAGAGGCCAAGTGCCACGTAGTAGCCCAGAATCGGTCACAAAATAGTAGCCTATTCCCTATACAGTAAACTACTTTTGACCAGGGCTCTGCAGAGAAGAGAGTGCCATTTGGAACACAGGGCGCACACAATCCTAGTCAGACAGGTTAATAACTTGCCTGTGGCTAGCTCAAATTGTGTTCTATTGACACCTGCTTTCTGCCTCAAGATAGAAGCCAAAGACCTCATCAGACAACAAGATAGGCTCCAGGAGGTAAATCTCTGTCTCTCTCTCTCTCTCTCTCTCTCTCTCTCTCTCTTTCTTTAGAAGTGTTGTTGACCATGTTAGTCATGATTCCTGGGCGTGTTTAGCCTCTCTCTCTCTCTCTCTCTCTCTCTCTCTCTCTCCCTCTCTCTCTCTCTCTCTCTCTCTCTCTCTCTCTCTCTCTCTCTCTCTTTAGAAGTGTTGTTGATGATGTTAATCATGATTCCTGGGCTTGTTTAGCCTCTCCCTCTCTCTCTCTCTCTCTCTCTTTCTCTCTCTCTCTCTCTCTCTCTCGCTCTCTCTCTCTTTCTGTTTCTCTCTCTCTTTGTTTCTCTCTCTCTGTTTCTCTCTCTGTCTCTCTCGCTCTCGCTCTCGCTCTCTCTCTCTCTCTCTCTCTCTCTCTCTCTTTAGAAGTGTTGTTGACCATGTTAATCATGATTCCTGGGCTTGTTTAGCCTTTCCCTCTCTCTCTCTCTCTCTCTCTCTCTCTCTCTCTCTCTCTCTCTCTCTCTCTCTCTCTTTAGAAGTGTTGTTGACCATGTTAGTCATGATTCCTGGGCGTGTTTAGCCTCTCTCTCTCTCTCTCTCTCTCTCTCCTCTCTCTCTCTCTCTCTCTCTCTCTCTCTCTCTCTCTCTCTCTCTCTCTCTCTCTCTCTCTCTCTCTCTCTCTCTCTCTCTCTCTCTCTCTCTCCCTCTTTAGAAGTGTTGTTGACCATGTTAGTCATGATTCCTGGGCTTGTTTAGCCTCTCTCTCTCTCTCTCTCTCTCTCTCTCTCTCTCTCTCTGTCTCTCTCTCTCTCTTTAGAAGTGTTGTTGACCATGTTAGTCATGATTCCTGGGCTTGTTTAGCCTCAGCTACTCATTCTCTGGTCTTCTTTATTGTACTATTTTCTACTTTGCAGAATAATAGTAAAGACATCAAAACTATGAAATAACACATATGGAATCATGTAGTAACCAAACAAGTGTTATTATATATTTTACATTCTTCAAAGTAGCCACTATTTGCCTTGATGACAGCTTTGCACACTATTGTTCTTCTCTCAACCAGCTTCATGAGGAGGTCACATGGAATGATTTTCAATGAACAGGCGTACCTTGTTAATTTGTGGAAATTCATTACTTCTTAATGCGTTTGAGCCCATCAGTTGTGCTGTGACAAGGTAAGGGAGGTATACAGAAGATAGACATATTTAGTAAAAGACCAAGTCCATATTTTATCAAGAACAGCTCAAATAAAAGAGAAACAACAGTCCATCATTACTTTAAGACATGAAGGTCAGTCAATGCGGAAAATTTCAAGAACGTTGAAAGTTTCTTCAAGTGCCGTCACAAAACCCATCAAGCGCTATGATGAAACTGGCTCTCATAAGGATTGCAACAGGAAAGGAAGACCCCGAGTTCCCTCTGCTGCAGAGGACAAGTTCATTCGAGTTACCAAGCCTCAGATTTCAGCCCAAATAAATGCTTCACAGAGTTCAAGTAACAGACACATCTCAACATCAACTGTTCAGAGGAGACTGACAGAATCAGGCCTTCATGGTTGAATTGCTGCGAAGAAACCACTACTATAGGACACAAATAACAAGAGACTTGCTTGGGCCAAGAAACAATCCTGTGGACCTCTGTCCTTTGTTCTGATGAGTGCAAATTTGAGATTTTTGGTTCCAACTTCTGTGTCTTTCTGAGACGCATAGCAGGTGAACAGAAGAGATCCGCATGTGTGGTTCCCACCATGAAGCATGGGAAAGGGGGGTACCTAGTCAGTTGTCCAACTGAATGTATTCAACTGAAATGTGTCTTCCACATTTAACCCAATCCCTCTGAATCAGAGAGGTGCAGGGGGCTGCCATAATTGACATCCACAGCATCCAGGGAACAGTGGGTTAACTGCCTTGCTCAGGGGAACAGTGGGTTAACTGCCTTGCTCAGGGGCAGAACAACAGATTTTTACCTTGTCAGCTCAGTGATTCGATCCAGCAACCTTCTGGTTACTGGCCCAACGTTCTAACCACTAGGCTACCTGCCGCCGATCCACTGGCACAACGCTCTAACCACTAGGCTACCTGCCGCTCCGGCATAGAGGAAGTGTGATGGTGTGGAGGTGCTTTTGCTGGTGACACTGTCTGTGATTTATTTAGAATTCAAGGCACACCTAACCAGCATGGCTACCACAGCATTCTGCAGTGATACGCCATCCCATCCGGTTTGCGCTTAGTCCCACTATCATTTGTTTTTCAACAGGACAATGAACCAACACACCTCCAGGCTTTGTCAGGGCTATTTGACCAAGAAGGAGAGTGATAGAGTGCTTCATCAGATAAACTGGCCTCCACCATCACCCGCCCTCAACCCAGTTGAGATGGATTGGGACGAGTTGGACAGCAGAGTGAAGGAAAAAACAGCCAACAAGTGCTCAGCATATGTGGGAACTCCTTCAAGACTGTAGGAAAAGCGTTCTATGTGAAGAAGGTTAAGAAAATGCCAAGAGTGTGCAAAGCTGTCATCAAGGCAAGTGGGTAGCTACTTTGAAGAATCTGAAATCTAAAATTGATTTTAATTTGTACAACACATTTTTGATTGCTACATGATTCCATATGTGTAAGTTCATAGTTTTGATATATTCACTATTATTATACAATGTATAAAATAGTAAAAATAAAGAAAAACCCTTGTATGAGTGGGTGTGTCCAAACTTTTGACTGGTACTGTATAGATACACTAACAGAAAGTGAATCAAGTAAAAGTGAAAGTCACCCAGTAAAATACTACTTCAGTAAAAGTCTAAACAACAATAGATATAATTTACAAACTATGCATTTGTGTTTAGTGAGTCTGCCAGATTAGAGGCAGTCGTGATGACCAGAGACGTTCTCTTGATAGCTGTCAGGGAAAATACATGATGGAAAAAGGTACATTATTTTCATTAGGAATATAATGAAGTAAAAGTAAAAGTTGTCAAAAAAATCTAAATAGTATAATTACTTAAGTACTTTATGCCACTGATCATGCTATTATCAATACACTATGTATCACTAGACTACTGGCAGTCCAGCAGAGAGAACTTGGAGGATCCTCAGTTGTCTGTCTTCCTCTTCACATCCCTGCAGCTGTTTCAGCCCACAGACTGTGAATCTAGTGGGAAAAAAACAGGCAGACCAAGATAGAAAATCCAACACATCTCACAGCGCCTTCCAGTCCATTGAAGATCTAAGTGAAGTGTTGATCGAAAAGTGGTGTGTGGTAGAGTACCCTGGCATCGTGCAAGAAACTCATGCAGAGAGTGGTGCTGTGTGAAAACCAAGAGTCGCGTTGGCCCCAACCGTTTTTAGGGGCCGATGAGAGATGACATCAGATGGTACAGACCAAAGCATGTGCGTGGACTTGTCCCTGAGCCCCATCCAGTGACCAAAAGGCACATGGGGCTGGATGCCTGGGAGGAACATAGCTCTCTTTCTAAGCCTCAGATACAATTGAAAACTCACTATACAGGTTTCAAAAATTCACAAATAGCGATAAAATTTTCACATACTTTTTGAAAATCTTCCTCTGATTTGTCATCCAAAGGGTCCCAGCTATAACATGTAGTTTCGTTTTGTTTGATAACATCCTTCTTTATACCCTAAAAAGTCTGTTTAGATGGCTCCATCGATTTGAGTAATCCGCTCGTTCAACATGCAGGGAAAGGAACCCGAAAAATCTACTCCTAAACTTTGTTTCAACAAGTTAAATACATTTCTATTTACTCCTCAGATACCCTAAAATGTAATCAAAATGTAAAACTTCTTATGGAAAGAAGTATGTTCAATAGGAAACCGATTTTAGCAGGTGTGTTCTGTCTTCATCTCGCGTGCATACACACATTTCCAAGACTGTGTTCCTCTACTAAAACTGTTATTTCTTATTTGTTTTGGAAGTTACAAGCCTTAAACTTTGAACATAGACTGCAGACAACCTGTGGAAGCCGTATGAATTGCATCCTGGGAGCTAGAATTCAGTATGCCCCTATAATTTCCATTGTAAAAGCATTGGCTCTCAAAAAAGTAATATAACATTTTTGTTGGTTTTTCATTGGATTTTCTCCTACCATATCTATTGTGCTATATGTTCCTATATTTTTTAAAACATTTCTATAAACAAAGTGTTTTCTTTCCAATGGTACCAATTACACGCATATCCTGGCTTAAGGGCCTGAGAAACAGGCAGTTTACTTTGGGCACTTCAGTCAGGTGGAAATTTTTAAAAAAGGGGCCTAGCCCTAAGAAGCCATTTTGCCACAACTTTGGAAGTATGCTTGGGGTCATTGTCCATTTGGAAGACCAATGTGTGACAAAGCTTTAACTTCCTGACTGATGTCTTGAGATGTTGCTTCAATATATCCATAAAATCTTCCTGCCTCATGATGCCATCTATTTTGTGAAGTGCACCAGTCCTGCCTGCAGCAAAGCACCCCCACAACATGATGCTGCCCATGCTTCACGGTTGAGATGGTATTCTTCGGCTTGCAAGCCTCCCCCTTTTTCCTCCAAACGTAACAATGGTCATTATGGCCAAACAGTTCTGTTTTTGTTTCATCAGACCAGAGGACATTTCTCCAAAAAGTACGATCTTTGTCCGCATGTGCAGTTGCAAACTGTAGTCTGGCTTTTTTATGGTGGTTTTGGAGTAGTGGCTTCTTCTTTGCTGAGCGGCCTTTCGGGTTATGTCGATATAGGACTCGTTTCACTGTAGATATAGATACTTTTGCACCTGTTTCCTCCAGCATCTTCACAAGGTCATTTGCTGTTGTTCTGGAATTGATTTGCACTTCTCGCACCAATGTACATTCATCTCTAGTAGACAGAACGTGTCTCCTTCCTGTGCGGTATGACGGATGTGTGGTCCCATGGTGTTTATACTTGCGTACTATTGTTTGTACAGATGAATGTGCTACCTTCAGACATTTGGAAATTGCTTCCAAGGATGAACCAGACTTGTGGAGGTCTACCATTTTTTTCTGAGGTATTAGCTGGTATCAGCTATTAGCTGGTATTAGCTTTCTTTTGATTTTCCCATGATGTCAAGCAAAAAGGTGCTGAGTTTGAAGGTGGGCCTTGAAATACATCCACAAGTACACCTCCAATTGACCTAAATGATGTCAGTTAGCCTATCAGAAGCTTCTAAAGCCATGACATCATTTTCTGGACTTTTAAAATTTTACGCCAAATGTATCATGTTGAAATGTAATGTTGGGTCTATTGACTTCTGATACCTTAGATTCCCAAAGTGGTGTTTGCATGCAACAGTTGAAAGTTAATTATGCAGACTTTGGGGGGGTGAATAGTTATGGGCGCTCAAGTTTTCTGTTTTTTTTGTGTGTTATGTCTTGTTTGTTTCACAATACAAAATATTTTCTATCTTCAAAGTGGTAGGCATGTTGTGTAAATCAAATGATACAAACCCCCATAAAATCAATTTTAATTCCAGGTTGTGAGGCAACAAAATAGGAGATATGCCACGGGGGTGAATACTTTCAGAAGCCCCTGTATATTGATTTCAAATATTACTATATATTACATATATATTACATATACTGTATATAGTGGTTAGAGCGTTGGGCCAGTAACCGAAAGGCTGCTGGATTGAATCCCTGACCGGACAAAGTAAAAATCTGTCGTTCTGCCCCTGAACAAGGTAGGTAACCCACTATTCCTTGGGCACCGAAGACGTGAATGTCGATTATGGCAGCTTTCCCCACACCTCTCTGATTCAGAGAGGTTGGTTTAAATGCAGAAGACACATTTCAGTTGAATGCATTCAGTTTTACAACTGAATAAGGTATCCCCTTTCCCTTTATACTGTAACTAGCCAAAGGTGGTGTCATTTCTATTGAAACATGTATTTAGATGTATTTATTTCAAATATTTCTACATATATTACATATATGGTAAGTATTTGAAATATACAGTATGTCAATATATTAGGCTTTGGTATGTTCTTGTAATTTATAT
>NC_056435.1:69589319-69614319 GCF_018296145.1 Oncorhynchus tshawytscha
TAACATTCACTTTGAGGACATTATCCTTTAGCAACTCACTTTTAACATTCCCCTTGAGGACATTATCCTTTAGCAACTCACCTTTAACATTCACTTTGAGGACATTATCATTTAGCAACTCACCTTTAACATTCACTTTGAGGACATTGTCCTTTAGCAACTCACTTTTAACATTCACTTTGAGGACATTATCATTTAGCAACTCACCTTTAACATTCACTTTGAGGACATTATCCTTTAGAAACTCCCTTATACTATTCACTTTGAGGACAATATCCTTTAGCAACTCCCTTATACTATTCACTTTGAGGACATTATCCTTTAGAAACTCCCTTATACTATTCACTTTGAAGACAATATCCTTTAGTAACTCACTTTAGCCATTCACTTTGGGGACATTATCCCTGAAACTAAAACCTAAAGGTGTTTTATACAGCCTGGCACAGGTCTCAAGATTCAGTCTGTATGTTGTTCAGTGGTGTAGCGGAAACAGTTTACTCCCCTCCTCAAAAGTATGTAGTTCAGTGGTGTAGTGTAAACAGTCCCCCCCATAATAGTATGTAGTTCAGTGGTGTAGTGGAAACAGTCCCCCTAACAGTATGTAGTTCAGTGGTGTAGTGGAAACAGCCCCCCTAATAGTATGTAGTTCAGTGGTGTAGTGGAAACAGCCCCCCTAATAGTATGTAGTTCAGTGGTGTAGTGGAAACAGTCCCCCCTAATAGTATGTAGTTCAGTGGTGTAGTGTTAAGAATCCCCTCCCCCTAATAGTATGTAGTTCAGTGGTATAGTGGAAACAGTCCCCCCCTAATAGTATTCAGTTCAGTGGTGTAGTGCAAACAGCCCCCCTAATAGTATGTAGTTCAGTGGTGTAGTGGAAACAGTCCCCCTAATAGTATGTAGTTCAGTGGTGTAGTGTTAAGAATCCCCTCCCCCTAATAGTATGTAGTTCAGTGGTGTAGTGGAAACAGTCCCCCCTAATAGTATGTAGTTCAGTGGTGTAGTGGAAACAGTCCCCCTTAATAGTATGTAGTTCAGTGGTGTAGTGGAAACAGTCCCCCCTAATAGTATGTAGTTCAGTTGTGTAGTGGAAACAGTCCCCCCTAATAGTATGTAGTTCAGTGGTGTAGTGGAAACAGTCCCCCCTAATATTATGTAGTTCAGTTGTGTAGTGGAAACAGTCCCCCCCTAATAGTATGTAGTTCAGTGGTGTAGTGGAAACAGTCCCCCTAATAGTATGTAGTTCAGTGGTGTAGTGGAAACAGTCCCCCCTAATAGTATGTAGTTCAGTGGTGTAGTGGAAACAGTCCCCCTAATAGTAAGTTCAGTTGTGTAGTGGAAACAGTCCCGTCCCCCTAATAGTATGTAGTTCAGTTGTGTAGTGGAAACAGTCCCCCCCTAATAGTATGTAGTTCAGTTGTGTAGTGGAAACAGTCCCCCCTAATAGTATGTAGTTCAGTTGTGTAGTGGAAACAGTCCCCCCCTAATAGTATGTAGTTCAGTTGTGTAGTGGAAACAGCCCCCCTAATAGTATGTAGTTCAGTTGTGTAGTGGAAACAGTCCCCCCTAATAGTATGTAGTTCAGTGGTGTAGTGGAAACAGTCCCCCTAATAGTATGTAGTTCAGTGATGTAGTGGAAACAGTCCCCCCCCTAATAGTATGTAGTTCAGTGGTGTAGTGGAAACAGTCCCCCCTAATAGTATGTAGTTCAGTTGTGTAGTGGAAACAGTCCCCCCTCCCTTAAATAAATAAAATGACTTTATCTCTATTTTCAGGAAATATTGAAAATAAAAACAACCAGCTGGTCTTGTTTCATGCTGATACATTCTTGGACAAAACCACATAATATTTGCATGAGTGGCCAAACGTACATTTTTATCTCCCACAATATTGGACCAAAAGCAGCAAGGGCAACATAAATATACTTAGTACAAACAGTATAAAACATACATGCTTTTTTTCTCTCTTTTTTGTGATTGGTTCCTTTTTAAATATATATTCATATTTTTTACTGACAATTTTTCATAGTTGCGGGGCATTAAGAAAAACTCCAAGACGAATTAAAGCCATATTCTGCATTCAGTGAGAAAATGTAAAATATATATATATATATATAGATATAGATATATATATATATATATATATGTAGATATTGTATGCCATTCAGAGCTAGTGGATCACGTGTGGTGAAATCTCCAGTTATTGACTTAATCTTAACATCAAACATAGCTGGCATGCATTGACAACTTCTACACGGGGACATATACCTTGTTAAATCTGAGTCACTGGAGTTTTTTATATCGAGCCAACAAAGCCTTGACTGGACTGGAGCTCTCTTTTAGTCCATTTAAAAACACAGTTGATGGTCAATACTGTACCCTTACAACATACTAAAAACATGTCTGTAGAAACACACACATACGGGAAGGGACAAAGCAAGCACTGTACCTCTTGCTTGTGAGCCCACATACAACCACCCCCCCCCCAAAAAAAAAACATGAACATCTGAACATCTCAAAGACAAGAATATGGCTTTAATTGAATGTGCGTCCAAGAAGCAAGGAAGGAAAAAACAGACAAGCAAAAAAAGAAAGTTTGATATTAAAAATGTAACAACAAATGTAACAGATAGGCCAATAGAACCACACACTTTTTTTGACAGGAATTTTGGAAAACTTGCATTTTGGAAGGACATTAAAAGACAAGAAACAGCCTCCATTGAAGGTACAGGCAGGTACAAGTACAGTTAGTCCTCCTGCTACAGCCTGTGTACCTGTAGAGACACATCTCTAGGGAGTGGGGGACCATCTCTGAGGGGTCAGCAGAGATGACCACCCTAAACCGGAGGGGCACAGGGGGGTTGTAGAGCCAGCAGGGAGGGTCTGTGCTTCTTTTTTTCTTTGCAATCATTTTGCAAAACAAATGATTTAGTAGATATTTTTTGCCCATCAGAACTGACTTGATTTTCTTAAAATTTTTTCATGACGTTTTACACCCACAGTATGTCTCTTTTTTGGTCTTTTCCATTCCATCGTAACCATGTTAAAACATCAGTTTGCCACACAGAATCATCTGGTTGAATAGAAAGCTCTTAGAACCCAGAACCCACCCATTGTCCCTGTCCTGTTCCGGAGTTCTGGGGTTCCTTTGGTGCGAGGGTTCCGGGGTGTGAGTGGGCAATAGAGCAGCATGAACATAAACATCCTTTTTCTTTCGTTGCCAACGGGGCAGGAGACCAAGCATCTCCATCCATCATGTCCCTCTCTCTGGTGACGGCTCTTAGATCACAAGGTCATTGTAACTCACATATTTCTTCTTTGCTGCCGGACCTGGAGAGGAGAAATGACAATTAAAAATATGTTTTTTTCCCCCACATATAATGGTTCAGGAGTTGTCCGTTTTCTTTTGGAAGAGTGTAGCATAGTGGGGTTATGAGGAAGTCGTCGTGATCTGACATGCAGAACATACTGACTTTTTTTTGCGAGTGTGTGTTTTATTTGTTGAAAAAAACCCACACATTGTTAAAGTCAGGGATAAGGATGAGGGTGAGGGTGAGGTACAAAGTGTATATGTACACAAGATAAATGCACAACAGTAGCAGGTAAGTGGTACATGCTGGAACAGTTAGAACTGCAGGGGACAACGTTGACAGAACAATAGCGGGAGACATCTTGTCATCTCAAGGTTGAGGTTGTCGCTAACAACACACTACAATGCATTAGCATAGATCCGTGTTCTTCAGTCCTGCTGACCTACAGAGTGTGCAGGTTTTTTCACCAGCCCAGTACTAACACACATGGTTAAGTTAATCACGGATCCCAAAACTGATCGATAGCATACATTTTTCACTCTGTTGTAAATTCAAAAGAGCCTTGTGATTTACATAAATTCTACAAAAACCTGCCGTTCTTATTCTCTCACTAGATCGCACACTTAAACTATAGCCTATTAATTTCTCGTACAGAATTTTCACTTAAAAAAACAACAACAATCAAATCCACCTGCTGAAGGATTATTTTACTCCTGCAACGAAACTTGTCAAATTAAGATCTAACACCTGTAAAGCCTATTCTAATTCTTTATATCAACAGTGGCTGAATGATATGAAAGAAAGCCCTTATGACTAACCCCTTGCGCCCTGGCCCCGTATCTACAAGGAGTCTCAGAGCAGGAGTGCAGATCCAGGACCAATTTAGCCTTTCAGTTCATAATGAATAACATTCTATGGACAGATGGTGGTGGCAATAACCATAGTGCGATCCAACGTCACTCTGTATCATGAATCTTCACAGAAGTTGTTGTCGGCATCCCAAATGGCACCCTATTCCCTACATAGTGCACTACTTTTGAACAGAGCCCTAAGGGTGCGCCCTATTCCCTACATAGTACACTACTTTCTACCAGCGCCCTGATCAAAGTAGTGCACTATATAGGTAATAGGGTGTCAGTTGTCAAGGCCCCAAATGGCCCCACTGCATGCCAGGCTCCTGATAGCTAAAATATACATGGGGACTACTCTCCTAGGTTTATACATCCTTAAGGTACAGCCCTATACATACACCATGTACAGTATTTTTTTAAAGTAAGTGGACAACCTTTCAAATTAGTGGATTCTATTTCAGCCACACCTGTTGCTGACAGGTGTATAAAATCGAGCACATGGCAGTGCAATCTCCATAGACAAACATTAGTAGTAAAATGGCCTTACTAAAGAGCTCAGTGACTTTCAACGTAGCACCATCATAGGATGTCACCTTTCCAACAAGTCAGTTCATCAAATTTCTACCCTGCTAGAGCTGCCCCGGTCAACTGTAAGTGTTGTTATTGTGAAATGGAAAAGTCTAGGAGCAACAACGGGCTCAGCTGAAGTGGCAGGCCACACAGGCTCACAGAATGGGACCTCCAGGTGCTGAAGTGTAAAAATCGCCTATCCTCGGTTGCAACACTCACTATCGAGTTCCAAACTGCCTCTGGAAGTAACGTCAGCACAATAACTGTTCATCGGGAAATTGGATTCCATGCCCGAGCAGCTGCACACAATCCTAAAATCACCATGCGCAATGCCAAGCTGGACTGGGAGTGATGTAAAGCTCGCTGCCATTGGACTCCGTGGTGGAAACAAATTCTCTGGAGTGAGCTAAAGCTGCTCTGAAATCCTAAAGTTATATCCGACTGTATGTAATAACACAACAAAAAAATTCTGGGCTAATAATGTAAGAAATAACACACACACAAAAATAATATACTGCAAAGTTTCTTAGGAGCTAGAAGCAGAACTGCCATGTCTGTTGGCGTCATCTTTTCCACGCCTACTGTAGCTCTGATTGGCTATGGTGCACCGGTCTCATCTTTTCCACGCCTACTGTAGCTCTGATTGGCTATGGTGCACCGGTCTCATCTTTTCCACGCCTACTGTAGCTCTGATTGGCTATGGTGCACCGGTCTCATCTTTTCCACGCCTACTGTAGCTCTGATTGGCTAATGTGCACCGGTCTCATCTTTTCCACGCCTACTGTAGCTCTGATTGGCCATGGTGCACCGGTCTCATCTTTTCCACGCCTACTGTAGCTCTGATTGGCTATGGTGCACCGGTCTGCATCTTTTCCAAGCCTACTGTAGCTCTGATTGGCATCTTTTCCAAGCCTACTGTAGCTCTGATTGGCTATGGTGCACCGGTCTCATCTTTTCCAAGCCTACTGTAGCTCTGATTGGCTATGGTGCACCGGTCTCATCTTTTCCACGCCTACTGTAGCTCTGATTGGCTATGGTGCACCGGTCTCTGTCGACTCTGGTCCTGGACAAGACAGATGTTTTCATTAGGTTTTATTTCCTGCGGTGTCTATTAGTTGTCCAAACGCATGTCCGCTTTCCCCCACTTACATTGCTATAGAAAGTTTACAAATGCCTTAGTGTACCTGAATCACAAACATTATATGAATTTATGAAAACATGAAAATGACCATAGTGTTCACTAGTCAGAATTTTTTTCTGAAGTGTCTTAAACTTCCTGGGTTGTATATGAACAGATTTTTAATGAGATTTGATGTTGTTAAATGGGGCTTAGTCTCCCAGTGTTCATCCAGGCGTGGAGTAGGGGTATTCTACAGTATATAGAGGGAAATATGATAGAGAACTTGCCTCTACTTATCTCATTCCATCTATGGACATAAAGGGGAAAACAATTACAGGAACTATAATCCCTAGACTTTCTCTATTATATAAACTATTCTCTCCCCCGTCACTCCTTCACCCTCTCCCCCTCTCCCTCTCCTTCACCGTCTCTCCAGCTCCTTCACCCTCTCCCCCTCCCTCTCTCCTTCACCCTCTTCCCCACTCCAGCTCCCCTTCACCCTCTTCCCCACTCCCTCTCCCCCTCTCCCTCTCCTTCACCCTCTTCCCCCCTCTCCCTCCCCCTCTCCCTCTCCTTCAACCTCTCCCCACTCCCTCTCCCCTTCTCCCTCTCCTTCACCCTCTTCCCCACTCCCTCTCTCCCCCTCCCCACCCTCTTCCCCACTTCACCCTCTTCCCCACTCCCTTCTCCCTCTCCTTCACCTCTTCCCCACTCCCTCCTTCACCCTCTTCCCCACACCCTCCTTCACCCTCTTCCCCACTCCCTCTCCCCTTCTCCTCTCCTTCACCCTCTTCCCAACTCCCTCTCCTTCACCCTCTCCCATCTCCCCCTCCCCCTTCTTCACCCTCTTCCCCACCCCTCTCCCCCTCTCCTTCACCCTCTTCCCCACTTCACCCTCTTCCCCATCTCCCTCTCTTCCCCTCTCCAGCTCCCTCTCCCCTTCCCCACTCCCTCTCCCTCTCCTTCACCCTCTCCCTCTCATTCACTGTCTCTCTTCAGCTCCTTCAGCTCCTTCACCCTCTCACTCTCTCCCCTCCCTCTCTCCAAATGGTATGCATTAGGCCCTCTAATGTACTATATATCAAATGACAGATTGCTTTAATTTTATCATATATTCTTCAACTAATCAAATAGAATATCTTATTTTTTAAAGAAAGTCATTAAGCTGTTATACTATACTGACCAAAAAATATAAATGCAACATGCAACAATTTCAACGATTTTACTGAGTTACAGTTCATATAAACAAAATCAGTAAATTGAAATATATACACTAGGCCTATGGATTTCACGACTGACCAGGAGTGCAGCCATGGCTGGGCCAGGGAGGGCATAGGCCCACCAACCGAGGAGCCAGGCCCAGTCAATCAGAATGCGTTTTCTCCAAGAAAGGGCTTTGTTACAGACAAACAAACTCCTCCGTTGGATCAGCTGTCTGGGTGACTGGTCTCAGACAATCCCGCAGGTGAAGAAGACGGATGTGGAGGTCCTTGGTCTGGTGTGGTTATGTAACGGATGTGAAACGGCTAGCTAGTTAGCGGTGGTGCGCGCTAAATAGCGTTTCAATCTGTGACGTTACTTGCTCTGAGACCTTGAAGTAGTGGTTCCCCTTGCTCTGCAAGGGCCGTGGCTTTTGTGGAGCGATGGGTAACGATGCTTCGAGGGTGACTGTTGACGTGTGCAGAGCTTCCCTGGTTCGCGCCCAGGTCGAGGGGATGGACGTAAAGTCTATACTGTTACAGTTACACGTGGCCTGCGGTTGTGAAGCCGGTTGGACGTATTGCCAAATTCTCTAAAATGACGTTGGAGGTGGCTTATGGTAGAGACACTAATATTAAATTCTCTGGCAACAGCTCTGGTGGATATTCCTGCAGTCAGCATGCCAATTGCACGTTCCCTCAAAACGTGTGAAATCAAATCAAGTTTTATAGATCACACACACGTGTTTAGCAGATGCTATTGCAGGTGTAGGGAAATGCTTGAGCTCCTAACTCTGACAGTGCAGCAATATCTAAAAAGTAAGATCTACCAATTTCACAACATATACCCAATACCCACCAATCTAAGTAAAGGGATGGAATTAAAAAGATATAAATATATGGACGACATCTGTGGCATTGTGTTGTTTGACAAAACTTCACATTTAGAGTGGACATTTATTATCCCCAGCACAAGTTGCTCCTGTGTAATGATTATGCTGTTTAATCAGCTTATTGATATGCCACACCTGTCAGGTGGATGGATAATCTTGACAAATAAGAAATGTTCACTAACAGATACGTAAACAAATGTGTGATCCTAAATAAGAAAACCTTGACATATAAGTACACCCCCTGGACAGGACACTAGTCTATCCCGTTTCTGTTGTGAGGCAGCTTGATGTACAGTACATCCCCTGGACAGGACACTAGTCCATCCCGTTTCTGTTGTGAGGCAGCTTGATGTACATTACACCCCCTGGACAGGACATTAGTCAATCCCCTGTTTCTGTAGTGAGGCAGCTTGATGTACAGTAACCCCCTGGAAAGGACACTAGTCTATCTCCTGTTTCTTAGTGAGGCAGCTTGATGTACCAGGACACCCCCTGGACAGGACACTAGTCTTTCTCTTGTTTCTATAGTGAGGCAGCTTGATGTACAGTACACCCCCTGGACAGGACACTAGTCTTTCTCTGTTTCTGTAGTGAGGCAGCTTGATGTACAGTACACCCTGGACAGGACACTGTCTCCTGTTTCTATAGTGAGGCAGCTTGATGTACAGTACACCCCCTGGACAGGACACTAGTCTTTCTCCTGTTTCTGTAGTGAGGCAGCTTGATGTACAGTACACCCCCTGGACAGGACACTAGTCTATCCCAGGCCCTTATCCCAATTCTTCAGTATATCATCAATGGTAAGTGCCAAGCAGAGACGCATCGGGTCCCATTTTTGGTATGACTAGGCCGTGGATCAAACTACCAACCTTCCAATCTCACTTTAACCACAAGGCTAGTTGAGTGGCAATAGCTTTTTTTCCAATATGATATCCTTAACCAAGTCAGTAGAATTGATGGGGATTATAGGGTATCATGCCATTCATGTCAGGTTCCAGGGCAATGAGAGTAGCAAAGACCAAGACGCAATGAAAGACAAAGACAGCTGTACAGGGATGGAGTGTGATAGAGAGAGTGTGAGAGAGAGACAGGAATAAATAGATATAAACAGAGAGAGAGAGAGAGAGAGACAGAGAGAAAGACAGAGAGAGAGGAGCAGAGGGATGAGGGATGCCTGGGACCAGATGGTTCAGTGCTCTATGGGGAGACATGACGGAGGATGAGGCAGGAGAGATGGCAGACTGCTGCGTTTTCTCTAGCCAGTGTCCCAAATGGCATCCTATTTTCTTTATAGTGCACTACTTTTGTGGCTACCTTATGGATCCTGGTCAAAGGTTGTGCACAATGTAGGGGACAGGGTACCATTTGGCACACAGGCTGTGTGACTGGAATTGACGACCCAACCTGGAAAGGACAGGGACAGGGGCAGGCCACATGATATGTAACCCATGCTACTAGTAATATACTGTATGTAACCACGATACATAATCTATGCTGTTGGATTCGACATTTTCAACATTGAGATATTTAAGACATGATAGATTAAACGCATAGTAGTAAAAGAGACTGGGTCTCTGCAGAAAGACAGAGAGCTGTGGAATGTGTTGGAATGTGTTGGGTGGAAGGGAGCAGAGCACCGTGTTGATAGAGACAGATGGACATCTGTGGATTAGGTGAAGGAGGGGTTGAGGTCAGGAGGTGAGAACAGGTCACCTGAAGGGAGTAATAAGGGTTTGGTATCTTGTTACTCTTTTCCTGTTAAACCATAAGAAGGATTAGAGAGAAGGAGGAGTGTCTTAAGTGGGACATATATATATAGATATGGATGGGAGAAGTGTTGGGTTGTATGAATACAGCTGTACAGAACCTTTGGGAAGAATTAAACTTGGTTAAAGCTTCTCTAGTGTCCATGAGTTATTTACTCTGAAAAATAAGAACCTACAGTAACAATGCTAATAGTAACATACGTAGCCATGATATGCAATCTATGCTAATAGTAACATACCTAGCCATGATATGCAATCTATGCTAATAGTAACATACGTAGCCATGATATGCAATCTATGCTAATAGTAACATACCTAGCCATGATATGCAATCTATGCTAATAGTAACATACCTAGCCATGATATGCAATCTATGCTAATAGTAACATACCTAGCCATGATATGCAATCTATGCTAATAGTAACATACCTAGCCATGATATGCAATCTATGCTAATAGTAACATACCTAGCCATGATATGCAATCTATGCTAATAGTAACATACGTAGCCATGATATGCAATCTATGCTAATAGTAACATACAACATCAAGAAAAAAAGTATGTGAACCCTTTGGAATATAAATTGGTCATAAAATTTTAGCAGATATTCATCTAAATCACAACAATAGACAAACACAGTCCGCTTAAACTAATAACACACAAACAATTATACATTTTCATGTTTTTATTGAACACACCGTGTAAACATTCACAGTGCGGGGTGGAAAAAGTATGTAAACCCTTGGATTTAATAACTGGTTGACCCTCCTTTGGTAGCAATAACCTCAACCAAACATTTTCTGTACTTGCGGATCAGACCTGCACAACAATCAGGAGGAATTGTGGACCATTCACCTTCACAAAACTGTTTCAGTTCAGCAATATTCTCAATATGTCTGATGTGATCCGCTCTCGAGGTCATGCCACAACCTTTTATATCGGGTTGAGGTCAGGACTCAGACTGGGTCACTCCAGAAGGCGCATTTTCTTCTGTTGAAGCCATCCAGCTGTTGATTTACTTTTGTGTTTTGGGTCGTTGTCCTGTTGCATCACTCAACATCTGTTGAGCTTGAATTGGCGGACAGAAAGCCTTACATTCTCCTGAAAACTGTCTTGATAAACTTGGGAATTCATTTTTACGTTGATGATAGCAAGCTGTCCAGGGCCTGAGGCAGCAAAGCAGCCCCAAACCATGATGCTCCCTCCACCATAGTTTACAGTTGGGATGAGGTTTAGAGGTTGCTGAGCTGTGCCCATTTTTTCTCTTCACATAATGTTGAGTGTTTCTTCCTAACAACTCAATTTTAGTTTCATCCACAGAATATATTTCCAGTAGCGCTATGGAACATCCAGGTGCTCTTTTGTAAACTTCAGACGTGCAGCAATGTTTTCTTTTTGGACAGCAGTGGTTTCTTCCGTGGTGTCCTACCATGAACACCATTCTTGTTTAGTGTTTTTCACGTATTGTAGACTCGTCAACAGAGATGTTAGCATATTCCAGAGATTTCTGTAAGTCTTTAGCTGACACTCTAGAATTCTTCTTAACCTCGTTGAGCATTATGTGCTGTGCTCTTGCAGTCATCTTTGCAGGACGGCCACTCCTAGGGAGAGTAGCAACAGAATGAACTTTCTCCATTTATAGACAATTTGTCTGACTGATGAACATCACGGCTTTTAGAGATAATTTTGTAACCCTTTCCAGCTTCATGCAAGTCAACAATTTGCAATTTTAGGTCTTCTGAGATCTCTTTTGTTCGAGGCATGGTTCACATCAGGCAATGCCTATTGTGATTAGCAAACTCAAATTTCATGAGTGTTTTTATAGGGCAGGGCAGCTCTAACCAACATCTCCAGTCTCATCTCATTGTTTGGACTCCAGGTTAGCTGACTCCTAACCAATTATGTTTTGGAAAAGTAAGTAGCCTAGGGGTTCACAATACTTTTTCCAACCTACACTGTGAATGATGTATTCAATATAGACAAAAAACATCAATTTTTGTGTGTTATTAGTTTAAACACACTGTGTTTTTCTATTGTTATGTCTAAGATGAAGACCAGAATAAATGATATGACTATTTTATGCAGAAATCCAGGTAATTCCAAAGGGGTTCACATACTTTTCCTTTCCACTGTATGTAACCGTACGTATGTAACCTATGCTAACAGTAACGTATGTCGTCATGCTAAGAGTGATGACTCTAGTATTGACTGTTGATGCATGTTGTATGACCCTAGTCATACAAGTGGTTAAAACGTCTTATGGATGGGGGCAGTATTGAGTAGCTTGGATGAATAAGGTGCCCAGAGTAAACTGCCTGCTACTCAGGCCCAGAAGAAAGCTTCTGTTGACTCCACAACATGACAGATATCTGTATATCTTGTTTTTGTGTCTGAGCGCTGTACTCAGATTATTGCATGGTGTGCTTTCTCCTAAAGTTAAAAATAAATCTGACACAGCGGTTACTTGTATCTTTTATCAATGTTTATTATGAGTATTTCTGTAAATTGATGTTCCTCTCTGCAAAATCACCGGATGTTTTGGAACTACTGAACATAACGCACCAATGTAAACTGAGATTTTTGGATATAAATATGAACCTTATCGAACAAAACATACATGTATCTGATGAAGATCATCAAAGGTTAGTGATTAATTTGATCTCTATTTCAGCTTTTTGTGACTGTGTTTTTCTGTGACTAGGCACTCACCTTACATAATCGTTTGGTGTGCTTGCGTCGTAAAGCCTTTTTGAAATCGGACACTGTGGTGGGATTAACAACACGTTTATCTTTAAAATGGTTTAAAATACTTGTATGTTTGAGGAATTTTAATTATGAGATTTCTGTTGATTGAATTTGACGCCCTGCACTTTCACTGGCTGTTGTCATATCGATCCCGGTAGCGGAGTCTAAGCCATAAGAAGTTTTGAGGAAGAAACACGAGCAATGTACATTAGACCGGTGGAAATATGTCCCTTTGGTCTGATAAGTCCAAATTTGAGATTTTTGGTTCCAAACAGCGTGTCTTTGTGAGACGCAGAGTAGGTAAACGAATGAACTCCGCGTGTGTGGTTCCCACCGTGAAGCATGGAGGAGGAGGGGTGATGTGTGGGGGTGCTTTGTTGGTGACACTGTCAGTGATTTATTTAGAATTCAAGCCACACTTAATCAGCATGGCCACCACAGTATTCTGCAGCGATATGCCATCCAATCTGTTTTGTGCTTAGTGGGTCTATCATCTGTTAATGAACAGGACAATGACCCAGCACACCTCCAGCCTGTGTTAAGACTATTTGACCAAGAAGGAGAGTGTTGGAGTGCTATATCAGATGATCTGGCCTCCACAATCACCCGACCTCAACCCAATTGAGATGGTTTGGGATAATTTGGACCGCAGAGAGGAAAAGGAAAAGCAGCATACAAGTGCTCAGCATATGTGGGAACTCCTTCAAGACTGTTGGAAAAGCATTCCAGGTGAAGCTGGTTGAGAGAATGCCAAGAGTTTACAAAGCTGTCATCAAGGCAAAGGGTGGCTACTTTGAAGAATCTCAAATATACTACATGATTCCAAGTGTTATTTCATAGTTTTTCTACAATGTAGAAAATAGTAAAAATAAAGAAAAACCCTTGAATGAGTAGGTGTGTCCAAACTTTTGACTGGTACTGTATATACTGAGAAAAAAATATATATATAGGCAATACGCAAAGTGCTGGGCCCATGTTTCATGAGCTGAAATAAAAGATCCCAGAAAAATTCCACACGTACAAAAATGTTAGTTGTTTCTAATGTTCTAACGTTTAGTAATTTGTGTACATCCCTGTTAGTGAACATTTCTCCTTTGCCAAGATAATCCATCCACTTGACAAGTGTGGCATATCAAGATTAAACAGCATCATCATTATACAGGTGCACCTTGTGATGGGGACAATAAAAGGCTACTCTAAAATGTGGAGTTTTGTCACACAACACAATGCCACAGATGTCTCAAGGTTTGAAGGAGCTCACCATTGGCATGCTGACTTCAAGAATGTCCACTAGAGTTGTCAGGGATTTGAATATTCATTTCGCAGACCACATGTAACCACCCCAGCCCAGGACCTTTTGGGGAAAAATGTATTCTGATTGGCTGGGCCTGGCTCCCCAGTGGCTGGGCCTGGCTCCCCAGTGGCTGGGCCTGGCTCCCCAGTGGGTGGGCCTGGCTCCCCAGTGGCTGGGCCTGGCTCCCCAGTGGCTGGGCCTGGCTCCCAAGTGGGTGGGCCTGGCTCCCCAGTGGTTGGGCCTGGCTTCCCAGTGGCTGGGCCTGGCTCCCCAGTGGGTGGGCCTGGCTCCCCAGTGGCTGGGCCTGGCTCCCCAGTGGGTGGGCCTGGCTCCCCAGTGGGTGGGCCTGGCTCCCCAGTGGCTGGGCCTGGCTCCCCAGTGGGTGGGCCTGGCTCCCCAGTGGGTGGGCCTGGCTCCCCAGTGGTTGGGCCTGGCTTCCCAGTGGCTGGGCCTGGCTCCCCAGTGGCTGGGTCTGGCTCCCCAGTGGCTGGGCCTGGCTCCCCAGTGGCTGGGCCTGGCTCCCCAGTGGCTGGGCCTGGCTCCCCAGTGGGTGGGCCTGGCTCCCATGTGGGTGGGCTTATGCCCTCACAGGACCACCCATGGCTACACCCCTGCCCAGTCAGGTGAAATCCAGCTATTAGGGCCTAATGAATTTATTTAAAATGAATAATTTCCTTAAATCAACTGTAACTGAGTAAAATCATTGCAATTCTTGTATTTATATGTATATTTTTGTTCCCATATACATTTTAGGGACACGGTATATTTTACATTAGTTCAGCTCCTTCAGCTCCCCTCAACCCTCCTATCTATCTCTGAACACCATCCAGTCCCACCCTTTAGCTCCCCTCAACCCCTCCGATCTATCTCTGAACACCATCCAGTCCCACCCTTCAGCTACCCTCAACCGCTCCCATCTATCTCTGAAGACCATCCAGTCCCAGCCTTCAGCTCCCCTCAACCCCTCCCATCTATCTCTGAAGACCATCCAGTCCCATCCTTCAGTTCCCCTCAACCCCTCCCATCGATCTCTGAAGACCATCCAGTCCCACCCTTCAGCTACCCTCAACCCCTCCCATCTATCTCTGAAGAGAATCCAGTCTCAGCCTTCAGCTCCCCTCAACCCCTCCCATTTATCTCTGAAGACCATCCAGTTTTTATTTATATTTGCCATATATTTTTGAACTGTGCTGTGACGTTTCACAAAAGTTCTGAACCTTTCTCTTCTCATAGTTTCTACAGATTGTAAATTAAATATTAATATTTCTACTAAAAGTTGTATTATATTATTGATCGATTGACTATGACTTTTCATGTCACCCAGCAATGCTATTTACAGAGTTAACTCCAGGTACGTTTTTCTGTCCTTCAGCCATTCCTGAAACTGCGACCAGAAACAACCTACATTTGGTCAGTACCAAAACAAGTGATCTAATGATTCTGTCTCTTCGCAACAAAATCTGCAGAGTTGGGAAGGTTGTATCACCCATGTATATATATATATAACATTCTATTGGTTGCAATAATTTGTATGACCATTTCAATTGAAAACTTGAAGTTTTGAATCCGGTGTCGTTTTGTGTTAACCATGTGGCACGGAATTTATTTTGCATTCTGTCATTTTTTTGGTCATTAAATTAAACTGGTATACTTTTTTATTTATCACAATTTTCTATAACCAATTTAGATTTTTAACGCAGGGCCGACAGTCAAATTCCTTACCTTCTTCCCTTTCCATTTTTAAAAGAGGCAAAGTTTTACCTGGAACCAAAAAGGCTTCTCCTATTGGGACAGTGTACCGATCAGAAAAACTTTACACTTTGCATTTTATATATGCTTTTTCAAAAGCAATGTTTACTGTGTGAAAAGAAAAGGAATTACAATCAGCATATTGATTGAAAAGAAGCCTTCTCACAACACAAGATAGGTATTGTCTTAAACAACCCCCGAAAACATGGTTGCCAGGGTGTTGGATTAGTCCCTAAAGCTATGTGTCTAATGTGCTTGGATGTATATATTACCTTATTTACACTCTCTCTACAGGTATAACCACACTTTACCTTCTCTGTCGTTGTCATCAACACTCTAATCACCGAGCCTGTGTAATGTGTAATCACACCACCAATATACACATAAGAAACCTTTTACAAGTAAACGTGACACATTCTAGACGTATTTGATGTGTACACTGTGCAGTCCATTTTAAAAGGTACACATATCTCTTGCTAGCACGTTCCAAATACAATGGGTAGGGTGATCAGGAAGCATGCGCCATAGCAGTGTTGGCCAGTCAACTATCTCAGTCAATTCAGGAAGTGATGTGAATTAAACAATAGCTTCTACATTTCAGTTTATTGAGAAGTCATTGAAAATAAATGCTCTTTTTTTTTCAATTATTATTGTTTCAGTTTAGTTCCCAAATTGACTGGCTTCAATTTAAATGATGTCTTGACCCTGATCCATAGTAATGCAGTTTCAGGAGTCACATCAACAAGACTATATTCCTGCCACTCAATTACGCTGTCATATTCTGCTCCCCTTGTCTCTCCCGTGTGAAGGTTGGGAGTGAATTTCTAAAAGTTCTGATAAATATCTAGCTGGAAGAAGCTCATCAGCTTTTCCCTCACATCCTCCTCCCCTCTCTTCGTCTCTCCTCTCCTCTCTCATCTATCTGTTCTCTCGCCTCGCCTCCCCTCCCCTCCCCCCCCCCCCCCTCCCCTCCCCCCCCTCTCCCTCCCCTCCTCTCCTCTCCTCTCCTCTCCTCTCCTCTCCTCTCCTCTCCTCTCCTCTCCTCTCCTCTCCTCTCCTTTTTTCCTTGTCTCTCTTCTCCTTCAGCCTTCAAGAAATGGGAACAAGGTCATAGCAAAAAGTAGTAGAAGATTAATTTGCTCTTACCTCTGATAAATTATGAGACTTAGCCTGTTGGAGAGAAAACATTATTTGGTGAGTGTGTCTGTCCCAGTGTACCTCAAAGGGGTTGAGGTACAGAGCCTTGTAATGAGACCACATATTCCCCATGAAATTATAATTTACACATTCATTTCTGGAGGAATTTATTTTACAGTTAATATTACAGTTAATATGTGGCCGGTGTCATTCCAATGGTAGCCTGAAGAATACTGCAATTCCTAGTGCTTTCATGTTACTCCAAAATGTAGGAAGGGTATACAATGGGTCGTATCTTCTAAAACAAAATGGTGATGTTTTCCTGTAATGGTACTAAGATGCAGCCCATAATGTCGTAGTGATTTGCGATCCCAGTAGGTGACTGCGTTCTCATATTACCAGCGTTATGATGTGCTGAAACACAACGGATCACAACGCAACAGTAACAGTAAGAGGGGAAATCAATGACAAGAACATAGCTCCTGATCAGCTCTGGTGGTGTTTACAGATGTGTGTGTGTGTGTGTGTGTGTGTGTGTGTGTGTGTGTGTGTGTGTGTGTGTGTGTTTGTGTGTGTGTGTGTGTGTGTGTGTGTGTGTGTGTGTGTGTGTGTGTGTGTGTGTGTGTGTGTGTGTGTGTGTGTGTGTGTGTGTGTGTGTGTGTGTGTGTGTGTGTTTACTACATCACAACATTACTCTGAACTCTGAACACATTGAAACAGCCTGAGGTTATCCAAGTTATAATTGAACACGTGGGTTATTCTTCCCAGTCATTCTTCTACACGTGTTGTGCTGCTATAAGACTACTGTAGAGGCTTTGATAAACAGTACTGTTGATAATCAATACTGTTGATAATCAATACTGTTGATAATCAATACTGTTGATAATCAAGAATTTTCATTAGATTGTTGAGTTGGATGTTTTTCCAGAGATTGTCTTGCTAGTAGCCTTGCACAGTGGTAAGACAGATAGCATTTGCAGTGTTAAGACAGATAGCATTTACAGCGTTAAGACAGATAGCATTTTCAGTGTTAAGACAGATAGCATTTACAGTGTTAAGACAGATAGCATTTTCAGTGTTAAGACAGATAGCATTTGCAGTGTTAAGAGAGAGATAGCATTTGAAAAACAGAGTAAAGCTTGTGAGAGGACATATCCATTGATATAGGACATGTCTCAAATGCATAGCATTCTATTCCCTATAATATTGTAGTGCACTACTTTTGACCAGGACTCTGGTTTAAAGTAGTGCACTACATAGGGAATAGGGTGCCAGTTGGGACAAACGTATTTAGGTTCTGTATGACCAGCAGCATTCCTTGTGGGTGTCGTACGTGACTACTCCAACGTCTTCCTTCTTATGCTCGTTTACAACATGGTCTCATTCGAATGATGTCAAAATAGTGACATTCAACCATTGTGGGTATACTGCATGTCCCTTGTGCTGCAGGGTGGAAAAGTCAAACATTATTTTGAGTGATTCAATTGAGTGAACCTTTGGATGAATCCTTGAATAAAGGGAAACATATGAGTGCTTGATACCAACTACGCGTCTTCATGTTTTTGACAAACACAACACAGTAATACATTCTGCCTGTGGCGTAATCCTACTTCGACCAAAATGGAAAATCAATTACCATAGTTTCCCTAGATCCTAAAACGAAAACAAGGAAACACATCTGAGTAATTGATACCCAACTATCCTATACATCATCAGTTATTGATATTACAAATGAAACGTAATACATTATAATGCCTGTTAGTGATAACTGGACTGTGAACACTGTGAAATCCATAAAAACAAGTTTAAAAAAATAAATAAACAGATGGTGATAACGCAGATAAACGAATAGTGTGTTTATGAGTGTCACCCTGTGTTCCATTTGAAGAATAGATAAGCATACATATAACATAACACCCCCCTAAATGGCACCCTATTCCCTATATAGCACACTACTTTTCACCGGGATCCCAGTCAAAAGTAGACCACTATGTATGGAATAGTTTGCCATTTGTGACAGAGATCCACCCGATGTGTTCGAGGAGTCCCAGTTATTAGGAGTGAGGAGTTCATTTGTACCTCTTCATACTTGCTCTCTCTCTGTCCAACTTTGTGAAGCAAAGATGGTCGACTGTAGATTCTCTCCATAAGGGTCATCCATTTTAAACTCTCTCAGCAGCAGCAACGGAAGTGTATTCATTCAGATTGAAGTGTATTCATTCAGAGTGTATTCATTCAGATAGCAACGGTTGAACTAAAAACTACATTCTGGAACATTATTCACAAAGCGTCTCGTAGTAACGGTGCTGATCTAGGATCAGGGCCCTTGTGTTCATGTAATCTTACTATCAGGAAGAGGAACTGCTGTATAAGCAACAGCTAATTGGTATCCTGATGAAATCACTTTTGTGACATCTGCTGATGTAAAAAGGGCTTTATAAATCAATTTGATTGATTGAATTGAATTCGTTATGATTTTTTTTTAAATGGCAAAAACTGATCCTAGATGAGGACTCCAACTCACAGACAGTTTTTTAATACCAGCCCTGTACTATAATTCGGAGACGGTTTGTGAACTCTGATGTGGTGAAACTTACTGTTTGGATCGACGTTTTCACACAGTTCCGTCTTGGCCTCTCCATTGGGCCTGTCACTGGTCTTGTGTGAGAGGCGTGTGGTCAGGGACGCGGCCGTCACCACCGCCTTGAAGCTCCTCTTCCTCTTCTGGACATTAAGCTCCGGGTGGAAGATGATGACGTAGACTTTAGGAATGTAGAGCATCCCTAAGGCCACCGAGGCACTGAGATTCATAGAGATACAGAGGGTGGTGGTCTGGATGTACAACTGGAGAGAGAGAGAGAGAGAGAGAGAGTTGTGTTATCAAAGGCACTGAGATTCATAGAGATACAGAGGGTGGTCATCTGAATGTACAGCTGGAGAATGAGAGAAACAGAGAGAAACAGAGAGAGAGAGAGAGGGAGAGAGAATATGAGAGTGAGAGAAAGGGAGAGAGAAACAGAGAGAGAGAGAAACAAAGAGAGAGAGAAACAGAAAGAGAGAGAAACAGAGAGAGAGAGAAACAGAAAGAGAGAGAGAGCGAGCGAGAGAGAGAGAGAGAAACAGAGAGAGAGAGAAACAGAGAGAGAGAGAAACAGAGAGAGAGAAACAAAGAGAGAGAGAGAGAAACAGAAAGAGAGAGAAACAGAGAGAGAAACAAAGAGAGAGAGAGAAACAGAAAGAGAGAGAAACAGAGAGAGAGAGAAACAGAGAGAGAGAGAGAGAGAGAAACAGAAAGAGAGAGAGAGCAAGAGAGAGAGAGAGAGAGAGAGAAACAGAGTGACTTTTTGTCTTTCTTTAATGATACATCCTAAATTCATTAAAACCTCACTGCCCTCTACACCACAATACAAAACAACACCACACATCACAATAACCAAAAACCTCTACAACCGTATATCCAACCCATCTTCCCCGGCTGTATTGACCTTCCCCCGACACACCGTATCTCCTGAAACATCTCCACAGTTTTTATCGTTTTATAGAACTCAAACTCCACCCTATGTCGTGCAGAGACCATTCCAATAATTGTAAAGGGGTCTGTTATCCCCCACCTTTGACCCTGTTCCTCCTTGTTATTAAATTCAATTGCCAACTTTGGCTGAGCAAACAGAACATTCAACAATACACAACAACACGCCTTTTCCATATTTGAATACCTGTACCCCGTTATAAACATCCCAACAGTACACCCAGGCTCTCACACAGACAATACACTCCACTCCCAGGCTCTCACACAGTCAATACACTCCACTCCCAGGCTCTCACACAGACAATACACTCCACTCCCAGACAATACACTCCACTCCCAGGCTCTCACACAGACAGTACACTCCACCCCAGGCTCTCACACAGACAGTACACTCCACCCCCAGGCTCTCACACAGACATTCCAACAAAGACATTAATGGCATTATCCTGGCGCACACAGAAAACACATAAACCACAGTTTCACTCATGACACAGAAAGGACAAACCCGACTCCGAATCCGACTCCCGCGTCAACCCGTGTCAATCAGCTGTTAGTGGCCAGGGATCCATGTAGAACCCTCTATCGGAGGTCCCGTGACCTCTTTGGTAGTGGGGGTTTGTAGAGCCCCCTCCATCTAAAACCCACCATACTCTCCGCCCCACATACCCCCTACCACTGATGTCACTTCACTCCTGTTAGGCTCCTTATCTTCCTCACGTTAATGCAGAGGTTGTAGATGGCTTTACCTCCCACCCCCTCAAACTCCCCCGGGCTCAGAGTGCTAAAATCTAACAAGTCCTCCAGACCAACTTGCCAGTCCCCAGTCTGTGCCGTCACCTGCAATGGTGGAAATAATGGTGGCCCCTTCCCCTTTGGCCGCTCAAACACCCTCCTTACCGGCTCAGACAGGACCTCCTGGACCTCCTCCAGGAATCTCTCCAGCAGCCTAAGAAATGTTAATCCTGTTTGTTGTGCCAGGACTTCCAGGGTTTTCCACCCCTCCTCCCCCTACAGCCGCAGGTCACCCAGCCTTAGTAATCCCGCTGTCATCAGTCCCCTCTGCAGGCTGACCGACTGAACTGATCTCAAAAGGATGTCTGGTTTGTGGAAGATAGGCTCTTCCCACACCACACTCACACACACAGCCCAGGCTCCACACCCCCGTCTCATGTGGGCCTTACAGCTGCCAGGCGATCTCCAGCCTCATGAGGAACAGCTGCCGGTCCAACCCTAATCCACCAGCTCTCCTCAGCAGCTCGCATGTTGGTTCCGTTCCGTTCAGCCGACATCAGTATGGTACAGCAGTCTCTGCACTACCTCGGGGTGGCAGGTAGCCTAGTGGTTAAAGCGTTGGACTGGTAACCGGAAGGCTGCAAGATCGAACACCCGAACTGACAAGGTAAAAATAGGTTGTTCTGCCCCTGAACAAGGCAGTTAACCCACTGTTCCTAGGCCGTCATTGAAAATAATAATTTGATCTTAATAACTGACTTGCCTGGTTAAAAATAAAGGTTAAAAGAAACGCCGGAATGCAGCCAACCTGCTCTCCAGGTCCACCAGGCCCTGTCCTCCTTTGTGGACAGACATATACGACACTGCTGGCCAAAATCAGAAAAAATCCACCAGCTTGCGTTGCTGGTCTGCAAGCAACACTGGGGGGGTTGAGGACAGCCAATTTATGCCACAGGGAGGATGCTGCCAGGTTGTTGATTATCATCACCCACCCTCTATATGACACATGGGACAGGAGCCACCTCCACTTGGCCAGTCTTAAGACCACTGACTGTGACAGCCCCTCACAGTCCTTCCTGACCCAACTCTCCGAGCCCGGGTACATCCCCAAAATGTGAAGCACTTCGCAAACCCCTGAAAGCAGAGGGGAGGGAGACCCTATCCCTCCACGCCCCACATAACAGAGCTTTGCGCTTGCCCCAGTTCACATTAGCTGACGAAGCTAAGGTGAACTAGTCTCTAGTGCCTGAATATCCTGCCTATTCCTGGGCATCACAGAAACATCATCTGCATACACCAACACTGCTATGCCTGTCAACACACCCATGCCTGTCCAGCACACTCCCTGCACATTTCCTGCGTAGCAGGCCCAAAAAGTCATAACGGCTAGTGTTTATAACTGCCCCGATAGAAGGCATCCTTGTCTAATGCCCTACATCACCCAGACTGGCCTACTGGGCCCCCCTCCCACCTTGACAATACATACCTACATACATGTATGCCCCAGCATACAACATCTTCACACTGGCCAAAAACCTTTCCCCAACCCCAATACTCTCCCTGGTGAAATAGACATGGTTATGTGGTGATCCGAAAAACCCACCGGGAGAATGTTAGCACCCAACAGCCTATTGCTCTGATTCCTGGACATGTACAACTGATTGAGTCGGGCTGCACTCACCCTAGCCCCAAAGACCTTCAACCATGTATACTGTCTGGTGTTGGGCTGCACTCACCCTAGCCCCAAAGACCTTCAACCATGTATACTGTCTGGTGTTGGGCTGCACTCACCCTAGCCCCAAAGACCTTCAACCATGTATACAGTCTTGTGTTGGGATCTTTAGTTCTCCAAACATCCACTAGGTCAAACTGATTAATGATGTCCCTTACCACCCCCACTGACACTGAATGAGGCTCCTCCCCATTTCTTTCTTTTGTCAAACCCATCATACAGTTCCAGTCCCCGCTGACCACCAGCATCGCCTCAGGCATTACCTGTGAGAGTTCATGTCTAAGACACCCAAACAGAAGCCACCTCTCTCTCCCTGTGTTAGTCGCATACCCATTTATAAGGACAAACCCCTGTTGTTCATTTCTGCTTTTACTACAAGAAGACTACTTCTGCACACCTCATTTGAGGAGCAAATGTTTACGGCCAGACCCAGAGCAAAAAGGACTGTCACCCCTGCACTAACATTTGTCCCATGGCTCAGCACACTTGCCCCTTTCCACCAGAGCCCCCAATCGACTTCATTGACCTCTGTGTCGGCAGGGTAGCGTAGTGGTTAGAGCTTTGGACTAGTAACCAAAAGGTTGTAAGTTCATATCCCCAAGCTGACAAGGTACACATCTGTCGTTCTGCCCCTGAACAGGCAGTTAACCCAATGTTCCTAGGCCGTCATTGAAAATAAGAATTTGTTCTTAACTGACTTACCTGGTAAAATAGAAAAAATATTTGTCTCCAGCAGAAACAACACCTGTACTTTTTTGCTTACATATTAAACCAACAGAGTCTTCTTTCCTGCATCTCTGGCACCAAAGTGAGCCTACCCGAAGAGCCTCCATAAGAAGTGGGAGAAAATCCAGCAAAGATAGGGACCAATAGCAAAGCTCAAACATTTCCCAGTGCCAGAAAAAAACGATTAATTCAAACAGCGTCTGAAGTTAGACCCTGACGCACTGTTATGACCCATGTCCTCAACCTAAAATGTTTCCTGTTGTGTTGTACTGATCTTACAAACTTTCCTGGATTGCAAAAAAAAGCTTCAAGATTAAATCTTCTTTTTCCTTTTAGTCTTATTCAGGAACCTCAACAATACTTTGACCCCTCTGCCTGACTGGCTGTCAGCTCTGTACCCATTGAGGAGGAGTCTGAAAAGAAAGCCTCTTCATCATCCTCTTCCTCAGACTTACCTTCCTCCTCCTGGTCTCCATCTCCCATCCTTACCACCTGCCTTTTCTCTCCAGCCTCATCTACACCACCGCCGCAACTCTCTGATTCAGGTTAAATGCAGAAGACACATTTAATTTAATGCATTCAGTTGTATCCCTTTCCCATCTCTAGCATGACTAGGCCCAGCCTCATCTACACCACCGCCTATAGCATGACTAGACCGAGCCTCATCTACACCACCATCTATAGCATGACTAGACCCAGCCTCATCTACACCACCATCTATAGCATGACTAGACCGAGCCTGATTTACACCACCCTCTATAGCCTGACTAGGCCCAGCCTTAGCTGCACCACCATCTATAGCATGACTAGGCCCAGCCTCATCAACACCACCATCTATAGCATGACTAGACCGAGACTCATCTACACCACCATCTATAGCATGACTAGGCCCAGGCTCATCTACACCACCATCTATAGCATGACAAGACCCAGCCTCATCTACACCACCATCTATAACCTGACTAGACCCAGCCTCATCTACACCACCCTCTATAGCCTGACTAGGCCCAGCCTTAGCTGCACCACCATCTATAGCATGACTAGGCCCAGCCTCATCAACACCACCATCTATAGCATGACTAGACCTAGCCTCTGCAGCCTGCGCCGCCCTCCGAGTGGCGCAGCTGTCTAAGGTACTCCATCTCAGTGCAAGAGGTGTCCTTGGTTCGAATCCAGGATGCATCACATCTGTCCGTGATTGAGAGTCCCATAGGCCGTCATTGTAAATAAAAATGTGTTCTTAACTGACTTGCCTGGTTAAAAAGATATATATAAATGACAGCCTGTATGTGGGTACACATAGTTCTTATGTCCCAAATCCCAACACTCAAAGCACCGCAGACTAGCTGTGCAGCCAAACCCCACATAGAGCCCCTCCCCATGCCTCACTTTAAAATGCACAATTAACTGTTGCTCATTGTTTTTTAGAAACCTGAACCTCCGAAACAAAGTGCTTAACGTCATATTCCTGAAAACACGAAAACCGCCAGAAAACTTACCAAAACCTCTCACCTTTTTCCGGATTTGATCGTCCGTAATAAACAGAGGCAGTTTTGCAACTACCACCACTGTCGCAGGAGTCGAAAGAGGAGAAATTGGGACCAACACGTCCCTTACAAATATTCCACTTTGTTAATTCTGGAGGCGGA